>NW_023276807.1:101506560-101735450 GCF_003668045.3 Cricetulus griseus | reverse complement strand
TACACATACACACAGAGTAAAATACTCAAAGAAAATAAAAATTTTAATTTTAGCTACTTAAACAAGAAAATAATCAGAAAATCTTTTTATTGTTTTTTGAGACAAGGTTTCTTGTGGCCCAGACTGGCCTTGAACTTCTGATGTCCCTGCTTCTACCTCCTAAGTGCTGGGATGACAAACAGACACCACCACACCTGGCTCAAAGTTGTTTAAAAAAGCAATTAAAAATGTTTCAGATAACATGACTCTGACATCAACATGAAACATCATACTTTTACTTACTTATTTATTGCCTGCCTGACAGTCCTGGCTGTCCTGGAACTCACTCTGTAGACCAGGCTGGCCTCGAATTCAGAGATCTGTCTGCCTCTGCTTCCCTTCCCAAGTGCTGGGATTAAAGGTGTTCACCACCACCACCACCAGCAGCAGCTGCTGAAATGTCATACTTTTTACCAAACATTATATTTCAACATGAGCCAGGTGCGGTGGCTTATGTTCATGATTGCTGTGGTTGAATGGTAACTTTAGCTGTCATTTTTGCTGTTCCATCACATACCTGGAGACAGTTTTCTTCTCCATTCTCTGCTGAACCCTTTTGATGGAAAGTCAACCACTGGTTGGTATGATTCTCTGTGATCAGATAATTGAGAACCAAAGTCTTCTATCTTCCTCTTATAACTGCAAGAAAGAGATAAAAGAGAGTAAGTTGCTTGCAAACTCCCAGAGGTTACACTTCTAAATACCTGCCTTCCCACTCTGAGTTCCCTGCCCCTCTACTTCTTCATTCTACTAACTTAGCATAGAAAGTCTCTTACCATCCTTAGGGTTGTTAGTGCTGTGATGAAACACCATGACCAAAGCAACTTGAGGAAGAAATGGTTTAGTTGGCTTACACTTCCTTATCATAGTTCATCATTGAAGGAAGTCAGGACAGGAATTCAAACAGGGCAGGAACATGGAGACATGAGCTGATGCAAAGGCCATGGAGGGGTGCTGGTTACTGGCTGGCTCATAATTGCTTGCTCAGCCCAATTTTTTTTTTAAAGATTTGTCTATTTATTATGTATACAACATTCTGCTTCCATGTATATCTACACACCAGAAGAGGACACCAGATCTCACAATGGATGGTTGTGAGCCACCATGTGGTTGCTGGGGATTGAACTCAGGACCTCTGGAAGAGCAGTCAGTGCTCTTAACCTCTGAGCCATCTCTCCAGCCCTTTTTTTGGTTTTTCAAGACAGGGTTTCTCTGTGGCTTTGGAGGCTGTCCTGGAACTAGCTCAAGAGCAGGTCTTGAACTCACAGCTGCTCAGCCCACTTTCTATAGAACCCAGGATCACCTTGACAGGGATAGCACTACACACAATGGGCTAGGCCTCCCTAATCAGAAACTAATTATGAAAATGTCCTATAGCTAGGCAGTGGTGGTACATGCCTTTAATCCCAGCACTTAGGAAGAAGAGGCAAGTGGATTTCTATGAGTTTGAGGCCAGGCTGGTCTACATAGTTCCAAGGCAGCCAGGGATGTTACACAGAGAAACCCTGTCTCAAAAATAAAAAGAAAGGGGGGTGAGGGGAGGGAGAGGGAGAGGAGACTTACATGTGAAACAAGCCTGTTCCCTAACTTGAATTAATAATAAAAAAGGGGGGGAAAGAAAAAAAAGGGAAAAGAAAAAAATAAAAAGAAAGGAAGGAAGGAAGGGAAAGAAGGAAGGAAGTAAAGAAAGAAAAAAAGAAAGAGGAAGAAAGAAAGAACGAAATTAAATGTCATATAGATGGATCTTATTAAGGCATTTTCTCAATTGAGGTTCCCTCTCAGGTTAACATTAGCTTGTATCAGCTGACATAAATATAGCCAAGACACTTATTCTTTCTAATTTATATTATTAAAAAGTTACTTCTAGGGCTGGAGAGATGGCTCAGAGGTTAAGAGCACTCACTGACTACTCTTCCAGAGGTCCTGAGTTCAATTCCCAGCAACTACATGGTGGCTCACAACCATCTGTAATGTAGTCAGGGATACATGATTCTTTTTAAAAAAAAAAAAAAAAAAAAAAAGTTACTTCTAGGGGCTGAAGAGCACTGGCTGATCTTCCAGAGGTCCTGAGTTAAAGTTCCAGCAACCACATGGTGGCTCTCAACCATATATAGTGGGTTCTGATGCCCTCTTCTGGCATAAAGGTGTACATGCAGATAGAGCATGAGCACACATAAAAAAATCTTAAAAAAAAGTAAAGTTACTTCTGAGTCAGATTGTGGCGGCACATGCCTTTAATCCTAGCACTCGGGAGGCAAAGACAGGCAGATCTCTGTGAGTTCAAGGCCAGCCTGGTCTACAGAGCAAGTTCCAGGACAGGCTCCAAAGCTACACAGAGAACCCCTATCACAAAAAGAAAAATTAAAAAAGAAAGGAAGGAAGGAAGGAAGGAAGAAAGGAAAGTTGTCCTCTACACTTGATATTCTTACAGAGAACCTGGGTTTGGTTCTTACCACCCACATAGTAGCTAACACCTGTAATTCCTGTTTTCAGGGGATTTGATATCCTATTCTGCCTTCTGAGAGCACCAGGAACACATGTAGTGCAGTCATACAAACATACAGGCAAAATGCTCCTACACACGAAAAAAGAAAATAAATCTTGCTGGGTGTTGGTGGCCCACGCCTTTAATCCCAGCACTCGGGAGCCAGAGGCAGGTGGATCTCTGTGAGTTCAAGGCCAGCCTGGTCTCCAGAGTGAGTGCCAGGATAGGCTCCAAAGCTACACAGAGAAACCCTGTCTCAAAAAACCAAAAAAAAAAAAAAAAAAAAAAAAAAAAAAAGCCCTCTAACCTTCACATAAATACACAGATAGATAGACAGACAGACAGACAGACAGACAGACAGACACACACACACACACACACACACACACACAAATAATGAAACAAAAACCTACCACCACATAAAAAAAAAAATAAAAAAAAAACCTACCACCACAAGTATTTGCAATTCGTTTTTGGTAGCGGTTAAATGCATAAATACATGTTTGATAGTGAATGCATCAAATCCAACAAAGCTCCACAGCTTCCTTTCCAAATGGCTGGCTACTCTAAATGTTTAGAAGTGAACTGTCTTTGAAGCTGGCTACTTTTGGTGTAATGTTTTCTAAATTCCTTTCTTGACAGTAAAGTTCTATTGTTGTTATTGTTACTGTTTTTTAAAACAGGGTCTCACTATGTGGTCCTGACTGGCATGGAACTGACTATGTAGACCAGGCTGGCCTCAAACCACATAGATGCAGCTGCTTCTGCCTCCTGACTGCTTGAAACAGCATGAGTCATCACACCTGGCCATAATACAATTAAAAAAAAAAAAAAAAGCAGCCGGAAGTGGTGGCACATGCCTTTAGTCCCAGCACTCAGGAGACAGAGGCAGGCAGATCTCTGTGAGTTCGAGGTCAGCCTGGTCTTCAAAGAAAGTCCCAGGACAGTCTCCAAACCTACAGAGAAACCCTGTCTCGAAAAAAACAAACAAACAAACAAAAAAAAAGAATAAGAAGAAGCAAGATATAACAGGCTCATTCTTCCAGCCCCAACAATGTTCTAGTATCTTTAATTTCCCTTGATATCTGTCATTAGCAGTCAAGAGAACTTAGTGTTCCCCCAAATTAATTTTTCTTTTTTTTTAATTTTTTCTTTTATGTCTATAAGTGTTCTGCATGTATCCCTGCAGGCCAGAGGAGGGCATCAGATCCTATTATAGATGGTTGTGAGCCACCATGTGGTTGCTGGGAATTGAACTCAGACCCTCTGGAGGAGCAGCCAGTGCTCTTAACCTCTGAGCCATCTCTCCAGCCCCAGATTAATTTTTCAGTTATCAATGTTACTATAAGAATCTTCATGCAGTTTTAAACTTTTTTTTAATTTTTAAAAATTACATTTATTGTTGGAGACATGGCTCAGTAGTTAAGAACACTAGCTAGTCTTCCAGGGGTCCTGAGTTCAGTTCCCAGCAACCACTTGATGGCTCACAACCATTTGTAATTAGATGTAGTGCCCTCATCTGGCCTGCAGGTATACATACAGGCAAAACACTGTATATATGATAAATAAATAAACCTTTTTTAAAAATTACATTTATTTGTTTGTTTGTGTCTAGAGGCTAGGGGACACCAAGGATTTCTGGCAATTCCAAAAGCTAAGAGAAAATTATAGAAGAGATCTTCCCTAACCATCAGAGAGAGGATGACCCTTAACTTCATATTTCTGATCTCCAGAGTTGTGAGGGAATAAACGTATTATTGTTTGAAGCTACCAACTTGTCGGCAGATGGTTACAAAGCCACAGGAAACAATCACAAGCAATGAGACCAAGAGGTAAGACAATAATACACAATGTAGCTAAGCTAATGGGTGAATGTGACTTGCACTGAGTGACTGTGATTTGCAAAACTCCAGAAACATAAAGTCATCATCACGATTAAGACCATAATGAAAACAAGTAACAAGTGAACTATAAAAGATATTATTCATGCTGGGCGTTGGTGGCGCACGCCTTTAATCCCAGCACTCGGAAGCAGAGGCAGGTGGATCTCTGTGAGTTCGAGACCAGCCTGGTCTACAAGAGCAAGTGCCAGGATAGGCTCCAAAGCCGCAGAGAAACCCTGTCTCGAAAAACCAAAAAAAAAAAAGAGATATTATTCATGCCAGGCAAACTGTTTACTGATATCAAATCTACATTTAGGGCTGGAGATGGTTTTTATAGTGCTATCCTTTCATGAAAAGAATTCTAGATTTAATCATCAGCAGTGAAAAACAGAGCATGGTACCACATACCTGTAACCCCAGAGACAGGAGCAGCTCTTCAGGCTTTCCTCTTTTCTTAACATTTATTTACAAAAACAAAAATAAAAAACAAAAAACAAAAACAAACAGAAAAACGGGTGGTGATGGCACTTGGCTTTTATCCCAGCACTCATAGAAACCCTGTCTCTAAAAACAAAAGATTTATTTATTCTGTGTATATTAGTGGAAGAGGGTGTCAGATCCCCTGGAACTGGAGTTACAGGCAATTGTGAGCCACCGTGTGCATGCTGAGAACTGAACCTGAGTCCTCTACTAGAAAAATAAGTGCTCTTAAGTGTTGGGCCCTCTCTCCAGCCCCCAAATCACTGAAAGTTTGAGGCCAATCAGTCTATGTAGCAAAACCCTGTCTCAAAACAAATAAGATGTCCGGAACCTCACAGGTGAAATTTAAAAGTACTGGAAAGGCTAGGAGATAGGTTTATTCTCCACAGGGACATGAATTTGTTTCTAAGTTGAAATACACATAATATTAATTACAAAGACAGCCCAAGATAAAACAAGATTGCTAGATATTGGCTCACAGTTGCACATGCAGACTGACCTCATGAGATGGTAACAAAGGACAAACTGATCCTGAAATTCCACTACTAGTCATACACCAAAGAAAACTGAAATCATGTCCATACACAAGCTTATACAAAAATGTTCAGGGTCAAGCATGTTGACACACATCCCCATTATTAGCACTTGGGAGGCAGAGGCAGGAAGATCTCTGAATTCAAGACCAGCTTATGATTGATTCTAAGACAGCCAGGACTACATAGTGAGACCCTGTATCAGAAAAAAATTAAAAATTAAAAAAATAAAAATGCAATACTACTACATGCTTAAATACAGATAAGTCTTAACATCATACAGGGGGCTGGAGAGATGGCTCAGTGGTTAAGATCACTGACTGCTCTTCCAGAGGTCCTGCCTTCAATTCCCAGCAACCACATGGTGGCCCACAACCATCTATGAGATCTGGTCCCCTCTTCTGGCATTCAGCAAACTGGTAGTAGCCCTGGGGCAAACTATTTCCCACAGTTAACCAATTTCACATATATTTTTCTTTTGTTTTGTTTCAAGACATGGTTTCTCTGTGTAGCCCGTGTGTAGCTCTGGCTGTCCTGGAACTTGCTCGGTAGACCAGTCTGGTCTCGAACTCACAGAGATCCACCTGCCTCTGCCTCCCGAGTTCTGGGACTAATAGAGTGCACAACCACCATGCTGCGGTATTTTTAAAATTTTTAACTTAATCATTTTTATGTGTATGTATGTTTTGTCTGTGTACCACATATGTGTAGTGCCTAAGGCACACGGGCTACAATTAAGATGACATTTATAGCTAAGGTTCTATACTTTCTCTCAGCACTTTCATTGAACGACCAACTTTAACACAGCCACCTCATCAGGTATTTGTTGTCATTTTCCAGGGGGATGCTCAAGGTCATCGGCTAACAGGTGGCACGGGTGCCAGTGGCATTCAAGCCTCTATACACCTTCGGGAACTATACCAGAAGAGAATCCGTGGTACAAATGCAACGCGGGTTCAGCTCTCGACTTGGTCACTTGAGATCAGTGTACAAAAAGAGTCCGTCACCCAGGCACACCCCTGAATCCAATCTGGATCTAGGTAAGCCAATAAACTTTGTGCAGGCGGAAGATCACCCAGAAGAGCTCTCCACCAGGGGAGGAAGATGCACAGGCCCTGGAAAAGCAGCACGAGGGCAGCCAGGGCAAGGAGGGCACATTCCACGCACGCTCTGCTCGCTTTTCCACGCACAGACCAAAGCCTTGTGGATAGGCACCATTTCCTACACTTCTACAGGAGAAAGAGCCGTCACAGCGCCCAGCTCCCCCGCGCTCTGCTGGCTTTAAAGCAGGAGGACCAGCCATTCAAAGGCTGGGGGTGCTAGGCATGGCCTCGTACCTGACGGAGCCGACTCCTCAGAGGACGCCGGGAAGAGGTTGCAGTGAAGGCCAGCGGCCAGGGCTTTCGCGCCCAGCGCCGGCGTCCCCGCCCCACCGTCTCCACGGCGACGAGGCCCTGGCCGGAAGCTGCTCTGTGGAGTTTTGCGCGCGCTACCTCCTGGGCAACAGAGGCCTCTGGTTTCTCTCTGAGCTCTGCTTCCCACCATTCTCTTGGCCGGAAGTATGGGCGCTTCTTGGTTACTGGTCTCCAGTAACGCCTGCACGGAATGGCGAGGCACCGACAGGTGTCTGGCATGGGCGTGGTGGTGCACGTCGGTAATCTCCTCATCAGATCCGGCAATTGGTGGTGTATCTTTGAAGAGAAAAGACTAAGAGATTTCATATTAAAAACAAGGGAAACTATTTGGTGGGTGTGTGAAGATTAGAACCAAGGGGTGGGAGACATGGCTCAGCGGTTAGGAGCACTTTTTGCTCATCCAGATGCCCAGCACTCTCGGTGGCTTATAAAAAGGCGCTTTTTCTGCTGAGCCGTGGTGGTGCACGTCTTTAATTCTACCCGGGAGGCGAGTTCGAGGCCAGCCTGGTCTCCAGGGCAAGTGCCAGCACAGAGAAACCCTGTCTCGAAAAATATAAATAAATAAATAAATAAATAAATAAATAAATAAATAGAAGGCGTGCTCTCTTTTGACCCACATGCAGGCAAAACACTCATACTGAAATATTTTTAAAAGATTAAACTCACATAATACGGGGTTGTTTTTTTTTTTTTTGCCCTTTTTACAAATGGTGATTTTTGTAGTTCAAAATATTTTAAAATCATTTATTGATGGCAACCCTCTGTGAGAGGCTGAGCCAGGAGGAATGCACGCCTTTAATCCCAGCACTCGGCAGGCAGAGGCAGGTGGATCTCTCTGAGTTCGAGGCCAGCCTGGTCTCCAGAGAAAGTGCCAGGACAGGCTCCAAAGCTACACAGAGAAACCCTATCTCGAAAAAAAAACAAAAAAAAAAAAAAAAGAAGAAGAAAAAAATCAGTTTCAGTACAGCCTGGGCTTGAGTGAGACTATATGAATAACAAGCAAATAAATAGTATTTAAATACAGTTGACTGAAGTGGCTCAGCAGGTAAAGGCACCTGTCACTAAGCCTTAGGACCTTAGCTCAATCCCCAGGACTTGTATAGCAGAAAAGAACTTGCTGTCAAAAGTAATCCTTTGACCTCTAGCCATGAGCCATGCACACACACATACACACACACACACACACACACACACACACACACACACACGTAAATAAAGATAATAGGAACATAAATCCGGCCTGCCAGTGCATGCCTGTACTCCCTAGCTATTCAGGAAGCCTAGCCAGGAAAAATTACAAATTTTAAGACCACTGTCTGAAATTCGGGTTTTTTTGTTTGTTTTGGTTTTTTGTTTTGTTTTGTTTTTTTTCGAGACAGGATTTCTCTGTGGCTTTGGAGGCTGTCCTGGAACTAGCTCTTGTAGACCAGGCTGGTCTCGAACTCTCAGAGATCCGCCTGCCTCTGCCTGCCGAGTGCTGGGATTAAAGGCATGTGTCACCAGTGCCTGGCCACTGTCTGAAATTTGTAAAGACCTGTTTCAAAAATAAAACAACTTGGCTAGATATGGTGGCACACACCTTTAATCCCAATACTGAAGAGGCAACAGGTGAAGGTGGGTTCTAAGCTAACCCAGTCTACATAGAGAATTCCAGGCAACCCAAGACTAAAAAGCAAGACTTTGTTTCAAAAGAACCAACAAAGGGGCTGGAGAGACGGCTTTTTGGTTAAAAACACTGACTGTTCTTCTAGAGGACCTAGGTTCAATTCCTATCACCTATATGGCAGCTCCCCTGGAACTGTCTATAATTCCAGTTCCAGGGGTCAAACAACAAAGTGTTTTTTAGAAAAAGAAAGGCAACAAAATAAAGTTACATTTTAGAGAAAACCAACCTTTTAACTCACCGGAAGTTACACCTTGAAGTACTGCTAAAGTAGTTAGTTTTTTTTTTTTTTTTTTTTTTTTTGGTTTTAGGAGACAGGGTTTCTCTGTGTAGCTTTAAAGCCTGTTCTGGAACTCACTCTGTATACCAGGCTGGCCTTGAACTCACAGAGATCTGCCTGCCTCTGCCTCCCCCAGTGCTGGGATCAAAGGTGGGCACCACCAAAGCCTGACCTCAGTTTTTGTTGTTTTGTTTTTGAGACAGGGGTTTCTCTGTGCTGAGATTAAAGGCAGGCGTGCGCCACCAACACCCGGCTTCAGTACCTGTCTTTTTTAAGATTTTATTTATTTATTATGTATACAACATTCTGCTTCCGTGTACATCTGCACACCAGAAGAGGGCACCAGATCTTATAACGGATGGTTGGGAGCCACCATGTGGTTGCTGGGAATTGAACTCAGGACCTCTGGAAGAGCAGTCAATGCTCTTAAGCGCTGAGCCATCTCTCCAGCCCCAGTACCTGTCTTTTAATATGTTTTTATGTGCATGTGCCTGGTAGGGGAAATTTTGTGTGAGTGCAGGTGCCCTGAAAATACAAGGCATTGGATACCCTGGAGCTGGAGCTATATAGGTGGTTACAAGCTGCTTAAAGTGGGTGCTGGGAATGGAATCTGAGTCATGTGCAAGAGCGGTAAGTGCTGAGCAACCTCTTCAGCCCCTAAGCCTACCCTCTGAGTTTGAGCTGATTTGCTGATGCTTTCTTCCCATTGTGTGCATTCATCACCCTCAGCTGTGACAAATGACAAACTGAAGCATCAGGCAGTATTTTTGTGTGAGTTACAGAAAGCCATTGGTCCTTTCAGGAAGAAGATACAGTGTATTTTACTTTTCTTTTCTATTGCTGAGATAACAGTGGGGAGACCAGACCTACCCAAGACTATCTTAGAGGCTATGATGAAAGGATAAAGAAAATTTAGTTCTGTGTCCTTGTCCAGGAACATACTTGCAAGGCCTGTCTGATGCCTCTTAAGAGTCAAGGCTGTGGTTTCTGATGATTCAACTCTTCTCCCTGGACTGTGGTTATCAGTCCTGAGTTGTGTCAGAGGTATCCTATGTTGTCTTTGCCAACATGTGTGACTTAGCTCTCTGCTGGACCTTAGCCATTCCTCCCAATCCCCATAAATAGTATATATGATGCTGTGCTACTTAATAAACTTCCTTGGCATAAATTATCAGTTCATAGCCTGGCCTTGGTGGCACACGCCTTTAATTCCAGCAGTTGAAAGGCAGAGGCAGGCAGATCTCTGTGAGTTCAAGGCCAGCCTGGTCTACAGAGCTAGTTCCAGGACAACCTCCAAAGCCACAGAGAAAACCCTGTCTCAAAAAAAACAAAATAAATCAATCATCAGCTCATTCAAGACCTCCTGGTTCCAGCTATTGCTTTTGTCTTCATTATTTCACATCCCTGGTCCTCTTACTCAACAGTTTGTTGCTTGTGCTCCTTATTCCTGGATTAAAACATCACATCCAGCTGGGTGGTGGTGGCACATGCCTTTAATCCCAGTACTTGGGAGGCAGAGGCAGGTGGATCTCTTCGAGTTCAAGGCCAGCCTGATCTACAATTCAAGTTCCAGATCCTGTCTCAAAAACAAACAAAGCCCCCAAAACCAAAAACCACCAGATCCAAGACAACTTATAGATGGGTTTATTGGGGTTTACAGTGCTAGAGGGATAGGAGATCATCGTGTGGGGAGCAAAGTGGCAGGCAGCAAGCAGGCATGGATGGCACTGGGACAGCAGCTGAGAGTTCACATCTTGATCTGCATGCAGGAGCCAGAGAGGGCACACTGGAAGGTGCCAGTCTTTTTAATCCTCAAACCTGGCCCAGTGACACACCTCTTCCAACAAGGCCACACCTCCTAATCCTTCCCAACCAGCCCCACCAACACGGGATGAGCCTTTGTGGTCCATTCTCATTCAAACCACCACATATAGCAATAATAACTAGTACAGACTTCTTGGTGTCTATCACTTCATGAAGTATTTTTCTTGTATAAAACCAAAGTTGTAATTAGGCCTAGGGTAAATATTTATTTATTTATTTATCTTTGGTTTTTTCCAGACAGGGTTTCTCTGTATTGCTTTGGAGACTATCCTGGAACTCGCTCTGTAGACCAGGCTGGCCTCGAACTCACAGAGATCCCTGTGCCTCTGCCTCCCTAGCGTTGGGATTAAAGGCATGAGCCACCAACGCCCAGTTTGGGGTAAATATCTTTTTGTTTGTTTGTTTTCTGAGACAAGGTTTCTCTGTGGCTTTGGAGGCTGTCCTGTAACTAGCTCTTATAGACCAGGCTGGTCTCGAACTCACAGAGATCCACCTGCCTCTGCCTCCCGAGTGCTGGGATTAAAGGCGTGTGCCACCAACGCCCGGCTGGGGTAAATATCTTTAATCCCAGGACTCAGGAAGCAGTAGTGGCACTCTCCCAGCACTTGGGAGGCAGGCAGATCTCTGGGAGGACAGCCAAAGTGGTTACACAGAGAAACCCTGTCTCAAAAAAATAGCAACAAAGAAACAGGCTTAGCAAGTGCCTAACTTTTTCACAGAGGTGGAAGTTTACAGGTGCCCTTCCTTAGCAAAATTTTACCTTTAATCCTAAATTGTAATTGTCTTCTTTTTTACAAACTAAAACAAAGCCTTTAAAACAGGCTGGACGTGGACCTGGGTGGCTGTGGTACACACCTTTAATCCCAGTACTCGGGAGGCAGAGACAGGTGGATCTCTGTGAGTTCCAGGCCAGCCTGGTCTACAGAGCGAGTTCCAGGACAACTTCCTAAAGCAATACAGAGAAACCCTGTCTCATAAAAAAGAGTAAGCCTAGGGAAAGATGGCTCAGTGGTTAAGAGCATTGGCTACTCTTCCAGAGGTCCAGAGTTCAATTCCCAGCAACCACATGGCGGCTCACCATCTCCTGAACTCTTCAAGCATGCAGGCAGAACACTGTATAGTTGTATATAATAAATACAAAACAAACAACTTAGGTGATTGATTCCAGGCACCAACCATGATAGCAACGATTCCTTAAGCACTGACATATGTGGTTTGTTGTACTTTTTAACACAAGTTGACACTTCTCCCATATAAAAGAAGTCAAGTCTTGTCCTCCTGAACATGATACAGTTTTTGTGAGTCCTTTTATAAGGAACAGAAAGTGTGATATAGCAAAAGTAACAATGCCTTCAAGGCCAGGTTAGGAAAAAAGGCAATGCAAAGCTGGCATGTGTGAGCACCTTCCTAGCATTTGCAAGGTCCTGGATTCAAGTGTCAGCATGGAAGAAAACAAAACAAAAACACACTGCAAATATCTAGACATCCATCCTTGAAATCTGAAGCCAAAGCCATATTAAGAGGCCATGATAGGGAGGTACAGAGATGGCTCAGCAGTTAAGAACACTTGTTCTTCTAGAGGACCCAAGTTCAGTTCCTAGCACCCACATGGTTGCTCAAAACCACTTGTAACTCCAGTTCCAGGGGATCTGATGCCCTCCTCTGGCCTCTGAGGGCACCATGCATACATGTGGTGCACATACATAATAAAAAGGCCATTTAGGGGTGGGAGAGATTACCCAGAAGTTCTTGCAGAGGACTGGGGTGCAGCTCCTAGCATCCACATGTTGACTCCATCTGCAACTCCAGTTCAAGTTGAGTCACCTAACTTTTAAGGGTTCTGGGTATATACATACATGAAACACACTCAAATATACACATAAAATACACATTTTTAAAGAATAAAAAGGATAATTAAAATAAAAAGGACATGTGTGTTTCAAAGCTCCAGTAGCCACAGCTGACAGCACCTTCAGTTCCCAAGCACGTGAATAGTGAATAAAGGGTCCTTTAAGGGGGTTTTAGTTCCTGGCCTTTAGGCCATCATCAGGTGATGCTGAATGAATCAAGAGCAGCTGATGGTACCCATCCAATTTATAAAGTTGGGAGCCAAATACTGGCTTAATCCTTTGGTTTTGGGTAGGGCTTTTTGTTGTTTTTGTTTTTTGTGGTTGCTAGGGATCAAACTGGGGACCTTGCACATATTAAGTTAGTACTCTACAACTGAGCTATATCCTCAGTCCCTATTTTTTTTTCTTATTTGCTTATTTTTATGTTCATTAAATTTTATGTGGATTAGTGGTTTACCTGTATGTATATAGTGCACTACAAGTATGCCTAGTGTCTTCGGAGGCCAGAAGGTATCTCTCCTGGAACTGGAGTTACAAAAGGAGTGAAGCATGTTCATGCTTGAAATCAACCCTGATCCTCAGCAAGAGCAGCCTATGCTCTTAAATGCTGGGCCATTTCTCCAGGCCCTGCTTTTTATTTTTTGAGACAGTCTCACTATGTAGCCCTGGCTAGCCTAGTACTATGTAGACCATACTATCCTGCAGCTCATAGATATATCTGTTTCCTGAATGTTGCAATTACAGTCTTGTGCCACCATGTCCAGCCCTAGTCCCAACTCATTTTAATGTCACATCTAATTACTTCTACAAAACAGAGAAGTAGGAACTTTGATTGCTTTCTAACAGGTGAAACCAATGTTTAGGATGGTGAAATACACTCAGATTTCACTAAATGAAAGTGTCACTTGGTAACTTTGGGAAAATAATTTATTGGGCTAGGAATGTTGCTCAGTTTTTAAGAGTACTTTCCGCTGGGTGGTGGTGGCACATGCCTTTAATCCCAGCACTCAGGAGGCAGAGGCAGGCGGATCTCTGTGAGTTTGAGACCAGCCTGGTGTACAAAGGCTAGTTCCAGGACAGCCTCCAAAGCCACAGAGAAGCCCTGTCTCAAAAAACAAAAACAAAACAAAACAAAAGTACTTTCCTAGCATTGACTAGGATTCTGAAAACTGAATAACTCAGGTAAAGTCTTGGCACCAAGCATGCCTGAGATCTGGGTCTCTAAGTCAACACCTGGGAGTGGGTGCCTTCTGTACTCCATAACAAGAGGATTACTCCTATTTCTCTCAGCTTTAAGAATGTAGATCCCAGCTGAGCAGTAGTGGTGCCTCCCTTTAATCCAAGCACATGGGAGGCAGAAGCAGGGGTATCTCTGTGAGTTCAAGACCAGCCTACAGAACAAGTTCCAGGACAGCCAGGGCTACACATAGAAACCCTGTCTCGGGCTGGAGAGATGGCTCAGTGAATAAGAGCACTGGATGTTCTCCCAGAGGTCCTGAGTTCAATTCCCAGCAACCACATGGTGGCTCACAACCATCTGTAATCAGGACTGGTAACCTCTTCTGGTCTGCAGGGATACATGCAGACAGAACACTGTATAAATAAATAAATTTAAATTTAAAAAAGTCATTGAAAAAGAAACCCTGTTTCAGGGGGAAAAAGAAAGAAAAGCAACTATTGTTGATTCGCTACAATGTGTCTTTGTGGCTTTATTTTTTTTTTTCCCAGCTGGGGATGGTGGCAGGACACCTTTAATACCACCACTTGGGATAAGCAGGCAGATCTTTGTTAAATTTGAGGCCAGCCTGGTCTACAGAGTTCCAGGACAGTCAGGGCTGTTACAAAGAGAAACCCTATCTAGAAAAATTTTCCCAAAGAATCTTTATGCAGATTACCTAAGGCTTTCCCCCACTACTGGCATTTTTTTTTTTTTTTCTTTTCGTTTTTTCGAGACAGGGTTTCTCTGTGGCTTTAGAGGCTGTCCTGGAACTAGCTCTTGTGCACCAGACTGGTCTCGAACTCACAGAGATCCGCCTGCCTCTGCCTCCTGAGTGCTGGGACTAAAGGTGTGCACCACCACTGTCCAGCCACTGCCAAATTTAACCTTTACTACTTGCTATTACCGTCTGGCAAACCAAACTAAAGAGGAATACATTTCTAATTCTATACAGCCTATTATTTCAGTGCAAATATTCCTCTGTCTCTTGTCGCACACACTTGTTCTTCTAGAGGACCCAAAGTTCAGTTCCTGGCCTTGGGAGGCCAGCTAGGGTTACATAGCAAAACCCTGCCCCAAAAGATAGTTTGGAACAAAAATTCTATTAATCCTTACAAAGGGGGAAAATTACTTTTGTTGTCATGGCTCACAGAAAGAAAGCAAAGTAGTTTCCCAAGTAAAAAAAAAATGATGTTCAAATGCCATGTTGCCCACGCTGGCTTTGAACTCCCGGCCCCAAGCTCCGCAAAACAAAGATTACATGCATAGGCCAAAATGCTCAGCCTCGCTGTTCTTTAGAGGAAAAAGAACTAAAACAGAAACGATATCAACAAACAAACAAAACTAAGTCCCCCGCCACGCTAAAGAAACCTCAACCATGGGCAGTCCCACAGAGCAGAATCCGTTTAGCATTCTCCTGCATACCAGGCTCACAATTGACCAGCCCAGGGCCGCAGTTCTTGGATTATTTACTTATATGCGTATCTGTATCCTCTGCCATCTTGAGTTTCGGCACTCGGGTAAAGGCTACGAGCCCGAAGCCGGCCATCTAAATTTCCCCCAGATACTTAACTCTTCCCTGCCCGTGCAGGGTAACTCAAGATTCCGATTATTCACTGGAAGATACTTCAATTAACTCAATTTCCTTTACGTAGGATCAAATGTAACTGTGACAAACTTGCTTATTAATATACCAGCCCTTGTGGCTAATCCTCTGCATAGTAACTTTGGGGACAGTTTTTTTTTGGGGGGGGGAGCAAAAAAATCAGAGCGCTCAGAGCTTTACCCTTGAACACTGCAATAATAAACACAAGCAGAGCAGTGCTATGTTCTTTTAACTGACTCCTGCTGTCCCAGCCCCAGGTGAGGCCCAGTCTGGTGACCGCTAGCGACGGGACGACGAACATCCACCCAAGCCACCCGGCTCACGCCGGCGTGGCGCGGGTCTGGGGCAGCGCGCTTCTGGCTCCTCCCTTCCCGACGCGTGGGAACGCGGCGCCCTTCCTTGAGTTGCCCAAAGCGGCCGCCTGAGCGCTCGGGCACCGGCTCCCGCAACTCCCGTTGAGACTACTTCCCCGCAGCCACCGTGCCTGTCTGGCTATTATGCCCTCGCCGTCCGGCCCACGCAGAGCTCAGCGCGGCGGAGCGCACCGCCCAGTGCGGCTTTTCCGACAGGCACCGCCGCGGACACCTCAGGTCCTGCGGGCTGAGAGGGCGGCGCCTGGGCCCGCGGTGCGCGACGGGGGTTATTAGGGGGAGGGGGCGGAGAGCTGCGCCGGAGGGCCGGGCCGCGGTTACGGCGGCTGAGGAGAGCCAGCCCGAGAGGGTGGGGGGGGCGCAAGCACAGGCCGCAGGCAGCGGCGCCGGGCCTGGAGCGGGCGCGGTGGGACGCTGCGGCCAAAGCGTGTGGCCGCCCGACGGCGGGCGCTCAGCACAAGGGTACGGCAAGAGCGGGGCCCCGGCCTGCGGGCGAGGACGGCGCGCTGCCCCGGGAGCGCGGGCGGCAGGGCGCGCGCAGGGGGCGGCAGAGGCGCGAGGCGCGCGGGCGGCCGGCGAGCCAGCAGGCGGGCCTGCGCCGGCTGTAGGTGGCCGGCCTGTGGACTTGGTCCCTGCTCCCTCCGGCCCGCCTCCCTTCGTGAGTATCATCCCCGCCCTTCTTCCCGAGGAGGCCTCTGCCCGGGGGCCTGCGTGAGGGCCCGGGGGTTGGTTTATTAAGGAACAGAGTCTCCCACAGGAGGCCGGCACCGGCCCTTCCTTCGCCGCGGACGTCCCTCACATGGCCACAGGTGTGGCCGGCTGAGAGAGGTGCGCTCGGGCCGGTTCCCCTAGCTCCTTACGCTGGGGTTAATAAGGGGCAGCTGGTGCCATCCATTGACAAGTGACAGGCACTTCCAGCAGCCTGACTTCCCGGATCGACAGCCCAATCAGTCCTGTTCTTACTTTACACCGGGAAACTTCACCAGCACAGCCTGGTTGGTTCTCGTGGGTGGCAGCGACTATTTTGGTTTCTCTTTGTATTAAAGATAATTAAAGGTTGTATCCTGAGTTGAGCCCCTTACACTTCTGCTTTCCTTTCTCTGTGGAGGTTCTCTTTCCAATTTAGTTCTGGTTCCTACCATAATTTTTGGGTGGATTTCTTTACACAACTGTTTAGACTTTTACCCCTCAAAGTTTCAGTCTCATACGCAGCTAAGGCTTCTGAATATTTATTGTTTCCTTTGACAGTTTTGTGCTGACATTTATCTCCCCAGGTACAAAAAAATTGTACACCAAGAAGCCATGGAGAAGAGAGGTGTGGATGAAATAGAAAATGGAGATGCTTTCCTTGAGCTAAAGAAACTGCCCACCTCCAAATCCCCTCACCGCTATACAAAAGTAAGTTTTGTTATTAGTGAAGTAGTAATGTGTAGCTATCTCACTGGAGTTATTTAAAGTGGCACTCTTGGCTATGATTCACTAGAGACTAAATAAATTTAGTAAAGTATCAGTTTGGTCATTTTTCTGGAAGTGTGACTACTGGGTTTAAACTGTAGCTTTTGTTGTCGTTGTTGTTACAGATGGGATATGAACTCACAACTATTTCATTGCTTAAGAATACATAGTGATTTTAAGCTTCCTATTTTTGTTTTTGGAGACATGGCTTACCTATGGTACTCAATTCAGACTCTTGATTGTGAAGTTAGAGGTGCGCACTACTACATGTAGTTTGAAACTGGTCGTCTTGCTGTCATCCCTAGCTCAGGAACTACATCCAAGTTTTGTACTTAGTGAAGATATTGCATCTGTGTCATAATGGCTGCTGAGTGTTACTGAATAGATTAATAAGTTCCAGTGAACTATTTTGTTTGTTTCTGGCATTCTGAAATACTCTGGGCTAGAGTAAAATGTTCCTGAAGTGGAAAGCCTTGAAATGGCCAGTGAGAGGGATTATGCTGTAGTTGAGCCCATGTCCATATTTCCTTACTGTGATCACCATCATGAACCTCAGCATGATTGTGGTTTATTGTCCCTGGCCTCCTAGGATACTCAGTAAAGCTGGGCTTATTTGTGAACTGCCTTTACACTTCCCTAATTGGTAAAGTGTCAGGTAGTAATTTTCAGCGTTAACGAGAGAATGAATGAATGAATGAATGAATGGATTTAGTATGCCTGGGTGGGAATTTTTAAGTGTAATGTGAGTTCTTAATTGATTGTTTTCCTATTAGTCAGTTACAGACCAGACGCTTCTGCCTCCCTAGTGCCGGGATTAACATTTGTCGGAATGCTTTTGAACTATGGATTCAGATTGAAAAGTACTCCACAACTTAAACTCATTGCCTAAAATGTTGACAGGTGAATTCTGAACGTATCAGATGAAGGGAAGTGGCTTTGAAATACTTACAATCTTATGGGATTCCAAATTTCCTAGTTCTTGTTTGGCTTTTTTTAAGTAGTCTCTAATGTGGAAGACTGAAAAAATGGCATTTGTCAGGTAACTGAGATACATAGCTGCTCCCTGAGGTTTAGAGTGGCCTCTGCTATGCTTCCAAGTATAGGAATTCAAGCTAAAGTCACATGGTGTCTTTACACCAACATTTAAGCCTCTGTGACAGTTAACCGGGATATTATAAATGAGTTGATCATGTGCGCCTGTCATCCTCAGGGTCTTTTTTTGTTGTTGTTTTTGTTTTTGTTTTTCGAGACAGGGTTTCTCTGTAACTTTGGAGCCTATCCTGGCACTCGCTCTGGAGACCAGGCTGGTCTCGAACTCACAGAGATCCTCCTGCCTCAGCCTCCCTAGTACTGGGACTAAAGGCGTGTGCCACCAACACCCGGCCATCATGCTCAGGGTCTTAAGTCATTAATATTCATAATTTCTTATTTGTTTTGCTGTGTTCCCAAGAACAAAAGCTGCATTTTGCAGTCAATACAGAGGTACATGCCTTTAATCACAGCTTGCAGAGGCAGGTGGTTGTCTGTGAGTTCCAGGTCAGCCTGATCTTCAAAGTGAGTTACAAGCAGGGCATTGGTGGTGCACACCTTTAATCCCAGCACTCAGGAGGCAGAGGCAGGTGGATCTCTGTGAGTTTGAGACCAGCCTGGTCTACAAGAGCTAGTTCTAGGACAGCCTCCAAAGCCACAGAGAAACCCTGTCTTGAAAAACAAACAAACAAACAAACAAAAAAAAACAAAGTGAGTTACAGGACAGCCAGAGCTATGTAGTGAGACCCTGTCAAGGAAAGTAAGCCAGAGAAGAGTTCAGATTTAAATTTCAGGCAGAGCTGGGCAGCGGTGGCACACGCCTTTAGTCCCAGCACTTGGGAGGCAGAGGCAGGCGGATCTCTGTGAGTTTGAGACCAGCCGGTGTACAAGAGCTAGTTCCAGGACAGCCTCCAAAGCCACAGAGAAACCCTGTCACAAAAAATGAAAAAAACAAAACAAAACAAAAAAACAAAGCAAACAAAAAATTTTAGGCAGAAGTCAGGAATCAGATGATTTATTTCCTATACAAAAGTCATCTTTGCTAATTTTACATGTCTTCCATAAATTGAGTTGAGTAGAAACCTCTAACAGGTGGCATTTCAGTGGTGTATTTAAGCTAGCATAAAAATAAGGGTGCCTATTTTCAGGAAGGCAGAGTTAGGGTGTGAAAAAATCATTATCTGATCTTAATATGTCAGCTGTCCAGAATACATAGCTACCTGGAAGTTCTTAGCTGGTTGGCAAGACCATAAGTACTGAGTTTTGACTGTCATTATCTTCCTTTTCCATTTTAACTCGTCTTGAAAAGTTGGGACTCAGGTTCTTTGACCCCATGAGTGTTCTACTTGCCCAGCATGATAGGAACTTTAGCTAGATAAGAAGCTAGTCTTTGCACATAGAAATTTGAAGAACGGCTAAGCAGTGGTGGCCCATGCCTTGAATCCAAGCACTTGGGAGGCAGAAGCAGGCAGGTCTCTGAGTTCAAGGCCAGCCAGGGCTACACAGAGAAACCTGTCTCAAAACAGAAACCAAACCAAACAAAAAATTTTGTAGAAGGAACCTTTATTCAAGAAAGGGTGGTATATTAGGATGCTGGGCGTAAGGGCAACCTGCCTAAGAAGCTGAGAGTTTGGTTGAGAGTTCCTAGTAGTCCAGCTAGACTGGAACAAGTCTAATAATTAGTGCCACAGCTTCAGAAAGGGGTGATGCACCTTCTTCTTGTCAGTGCAAGCTTTGGGGACAAAAAGAGAGACTAAGGATTGTTAAGGTACCACTCATGGACTGGATTACTACTTTACCTTTAACCTGTGTGACCTTCAGTCTTACACTTAGCTTATCTCTTTCTTTTTTTCTTGTTCTTGTTTGTTTTTTGGTTTTTTTTGTTTTGTTTTGTTTTTCTTTTTGAGACAGGCTTTCTCTGTATAACCCTGGCTCTGGCTGTCCTGGAACTCCCTCCGTAGACAAGGGCTGACCTCAAACATAGAGATCCACCTGTCTACCTACAGAGATCTACCTGTCCCGTTTCCCAAATGCTGGGACTTTATTAAGGCATGCATCACCACACCTGGCCACTTAGCTTCTCTTAATCTCTCCTCTAAAGTAAAGATAGACTACAGCTGATCTTGCAGGAGCTTTTATGGTGAATAAATGGGAAAGTGAAGATCCAGTGCCTGCTACACAGCAGATGCTAAAAACTGGATGATGTATTAAACAGGCCTATCCAAGGATGAGAGTCCTTTTAGTGCCAACTTTAGAATCAAGGCAGGCTTTGTACATGGCATAGAGTAACCACCTTCTTTTACTGTTTTTTTTTGTTTGTTTGTTTGTTGCGTGGAGTCTGCTCAACCTAATGCCTACTAGGAATACCCTCTTACCTTAAACTGTACTGCCCACCTTCATCTCCATTCTAACACTGAAGCAGATAGCCCTAAAAGTGACTTTAGTGTTTTAGGTTTCCTTCTAGTATTTATCAACCTATTTACTGCTTGGGGTTTTACATTGTTCTTCTCAGTTATATCGACTATTTAAAAGGCAAGGCTTACTTTTATTGCATTGGCCAGGTGCATAGGGGAGAAAAATTTTCTTTTTTTTTTTTTTTTTTTTTTTTTTTTTTTTTGGTTTTTCGATACAGGGTTTCTCTGTGGCTTTGGAGGCTGTCCTGGAACTAGCTCTTGTAGACCAGGTTGGTCTGGAACTCACAGAGATCCGCCTGCCTCAGCCTCCCTAGTGCTGGGATTAAGGGCGTGTGCCACCAAAGCCCGTCCCACAGGGGAAAATTTTTGAATGAGAGAAAACCAGGTTTTCTTATGTTTTTTTTTTTTTTTTTTTTTAGTAGCGTTTCATAGTTCCATGCATTCTTCACTAGAAAAGTCTTATATCAGATCAGCCACTGTTAGGTTAGCGTGGATTTGGCTCAGTGTGATGTTACCTAACTATCTGCAAGACCTATTCTTGGGAATCCCTTTATTAGATCCCTTCATGAATGATATTGGCTTGATAGCTAGCTACAGTGCTTTTAGCTTGTTGCAGTGTGTGTGTGTGTGTGTGTGTGTGTGTGTGTGTGTGTGTGTGTGTGTTTTGCACGTGTGTGAGTATGCAGTGATACCTACGCATGCATATGCAGAGGTCAGATCAGGATATTGCTATTTGCTTTATTGTCCTGAGACGAAGTCCCTCACTGAACCAGAAGCTCACTTTTTGGCAAGCCTGGTTGGCCAGCAAGCTGTGGGGTTGACCTTTCTCCATCTCCCATACTACGGTATAGCCATGTACTCTGCTTTTTAGATGGGTGCTGGAGATTCAAACTCAGATTTTTGGTTTTGTAGAGTAAGTACTCCTATCAAGCCATCTCCTCAGCTCCCATTGTTTTGGGGGATTTTTCTTTTCTTTTTCTTTTTTCTTTTTTTTTTTTTTTGTGTGTGTGTGTGTGTGTGTGTGTGTGTGTGTGTGTGTGTGTGTGTGTGTTTTGGTGTTTTCAGGACAGGGTTTCTCTGTATGTAGCCCTGGTTGTCCTGGAACTCACTCTGTAGACCAGGCTGGCCTTGAACTCAGAGATCCACCTGCCTCTGCTTCAGCTTCCCATTGTTGGGGATAAAGGAGTGTGCCACCACCACTCAGCTGACAAGTTTTTTTAAGGGAGGCTGACACAATTTCCTTGGGTGTGTGGTTCTTGGGCAATTAGTAGCTTGTATCTGTTTCGTTAAGTTTTAGTAAGCTGTGCAAAAAGTAAAAAGGTCAAGTATTAAACCCTTTAGTGTCCATTGGGTGGTTTCAGAGTTTAGGTCCACAGTCTGTAAAGTCTATGAAAGAGTGCTCACATTCTGATGAACTACTTGGGAGGACTTTCTAAGGATTTTTTTATCTTTGGCCAAAATAGAAAGTTTTCTTTGAAAATATCTTTAAAGGGGGTCCCTTTCAAGGAATAATTGACATTGAGGGCTCTTGAAGAGCTGGTAAGTTTAAGAACAACCTCTCTTGAGTAACTGAAAGAATTTCAAAGGCAAGGAAGTCTTCTGTATATAGTTAAAAAGCAAGCTGCCCGATTCATAGTTTTAATCCCAACATCCAGGAGGCCAAAGCAGATCTACGTAATAAACTCTCTCTGAGTACAAGGCCAGCCAGATCTACATAATGAGACCCTGACTCAGAAGAAGGAAAGGAAAGCCGGGTGGTAGTGGCTGCACATGCTTTTACTCCCAGCACTCCGGAGGCAGAGGCGTCTCTGTGAGCTAGAAGTCAGCCTGGTCTACAAAGTGAGTTCCTGGACAGCCAGGGATACAAAGAGAAATTTAAAAAAGAAAAGATAAAGAAGAGTAAGCTGTGTTGCTTTAACTTGTGGTATGGTATATGTCTTGGAACATCTATTGGCTTATATATATATATATATATGTATATATATATATATTTGTGGTAATTAATAAGCCAATGTTAGTATACCATTATTAGCCGAAGTCTGTATTGTATGTGTGGGTTTTTTTTAAATTTATTTTTATTTTATATGCATTGGTGCTTTGGCATGGGTGTCAGGTTCCCTGGAACTGTAATTACAGACAGTTGTGAACTGCCATGTGGGTGCTGGGAATTGAACCCAGGTCCTCTGAAAGAGCAGTCAGTGCTCTTAATCACTGAGCCATCTCTCCAGCCCCTATATGTGTGTTTTAAACTAATACCCTACTTGAGCATTGCTTCTAGGATACCATATTACATTCAGTTGTAATCACTTCTTTATTTCGAGACAGGGTTTCTCTGGTAATCACTTCTTTGGCTCCTTGTTTCTATCTTTTAAAAAAAAATTATTCATTTGCACATGCTTGCATACATATGGAAGCCAAAGAGCAATATATGGGAGTCATTTGTGTTTCCTTTTACTATGTAGGTGCCTGGGATTGAAATTAGCCTTTACCTGATAACCATCTCACCAGCCCTTCCTTTTACTTTTGTAAAACTGTTTGTTACCTATGTTAATTTAAGTTTTATTGTTGCATTGGGGGGGGCCGCTTTTTTGAGGAGGCAGAGATAGTCAGTTCTCCGAGTTCAAGGCCAGCCTGGTCTACAAAGTGAGTTCCAAAACAGCCAGGATTATAACACAAAGATACCCTGACTATAGTGACTTGGAAGAAAAAAATAAGTTTCTGTGCTATAATGTCTGCTGTTGCCAGGTTGTTCATCCTGCCTATTTCCATGGACTCCAGTCTTCATAAGTGACATGAAGTAGCATGCTTGTCAGTGCTTAGAGGCTTTCAGAAATTTGAACAGATTCTAAATACCATCATAAATTTGAAGTTTCATTTATATTAATTCTTTAAACATTCCTAGGAATTTCTAGTTAGTAAAACCAATAATTAACCAGTTGTGGTGACTCGCACCTTTAATCCCAGGACTCAGGAGGCAGAGGCAGGTGAATTTCTGTGAATTGGAGCCCAACCTGGTCTACGTAGAGAGTTTCAGGACAATCAGAGCTACATAGTGAGACCCTGTCTCAAAACCCCAAAACAAAACAATTTAGAAGTAAATCATAAATACATTAAAATGCCTGTGTATTTTACCTGTTCCACCAGGTATGATGATGTCATAGGTAATTTGTTATCATTTGGTTGTTTGGTTTCAGTTTTTTTTTTTCTCTCTCTCTTTTTCAAAGACGATTTCTTTGTGTAACAGCTCTGGCTATCCTGGAACTCACTCTGTAGATCAGGCTAGCCTTGAACTCACAGAGATCTGCCTGCCTTGGCCTCCCAAGTGCTGGAACTAAAGGTGTGTGCCACTACTGTCTGGCTACTTTTTGTTCTTTATTTCTTTTCTTTTTTTAAGATTCAGGCAGTTCAGTATCCTGCCTGCATGTGTGTCTGCAGGCCAGAAGAGGGCACCAGATGTCATTATAGATAGTTGTGGGCCACCATGTGGTAGCTGGGAATTGAACCCAGGATCTCTGGAAGAATAGCCAGTGCTCTTAACCTCTGAGCTTTCTCTCCATCTCCCTCCCTGCTTCTTCTTCTTCTTCTTTTTTTTTCATGTTGACTATAAGTTTATTATAAGGCCCAGCAGAGTAGAGAGACTAAGAAGAGGAGAGGAACAGGGTAAATGGTGACCACTATGGCCAGTCGCCATAGAGAGACAGAGAGAGCGCATAGGTGAGAGAGTAGAGAGGAAGCAGAGAGCATAAATGGGCAGGGATCTGTCTTTTGAAAGGGGTCCTCTGCACCTGCGTGCAGACTTAGTTCCCATGGAACCTTGGGCTGACCAGGGTACTGCCTGTTCCACCAGGTAACAGGGGCAGGCCAGCATAATGCCTGAACCTTTCATTCCCACCTCTACTTATTATTTAAAAAAAGGTGGGGTGTTAGACATGGCAGGTTAAGGAATAAGGGCGTCGAATTCTCAAGACTGCTTCCTGCTGACGTGGGGGGCGTTGACCATCTTTGGGGGACCCGAGAAGGTTGGGGTGATGCCACGTCCTGGGGTAGCTGGTTGTTTCATTTCAGGCCAGGCTGTACAGAACTCCCTGGCGCTTCTTAGACCTGGCAAGATGTTGACAGAGCAGAGGACAAGGTTAAGTTTAGAAAAAAAATTTTTTTCTTAGGTCCTGTCACTTGAGGGGAAGATTGTAAGATGAGGGAGGGGTTCCTGAGGAGTCCCAACATGAGGGAAGGGAGTCCTGCGACCAGCCCTCCCAGCTTAAAAGATTTTATTATTATGTATACAGTGTTCTGTCTGATGTATCCCTGCAGGCCAGAAGAGGGCACCAGATGGTTGTAAGCCACCATGTAGTTGCTGGTAATTGAACTCAGGACCTCTGGAAGACTAGACTAGTGTTCCTTTTTTTTTTTTTTTTTTTTTTTTTGGTTTTTCGAGACAGGGTTTATCTATGTAGCTTTGGAGCCTATCTTGGCTTTTGGCAGTCGCTCTGGAGACCAAGCTGGCCTCAAGAACTCACAGAGATCTGCTTGCCTCTGCCTCCCGAGTGCTGGGATTAAAGGCATGTGCCACCAATGCCTGGCTAGGCTAGTGTTCTTAACCTCTAAGCCATCTTTCCAGCTCCCCCCCCACACACACTTTTTTTAAATTTATTTATTTTTGTTTTATGTACATTGGCATTTTGCTTGCATGTATGTCTGTGTGAGAGTGTCAGATCTTGGAGTTATAATAGACAGTTGTAAGCTGCCATGTGGTTACCTGGAATTGAACCTGGGTCCTTTGGAAGAACAGCCAGTGCTCTTATCCACTGAGCCATATCTCCAGCTCCAGCTCAAACACATTCTACACACACACACAAACAACCCAGTTTTTGTTTTTGTTTTGTTTTTGAGACAGAATTTCTCTTGTGTAGTTCTGGCTATCCTGAAACTCAATTTGTAGACCCAGACTGGCCTTGAACTCACAGGGATCCACCTGCCTCTATCTTCCAAGTGCTGGGATTAAAGGGGGACAGTACCACTGCCCAGCTGGGATCTAGATTCTTGAAGTTGAGAGAAATAGGAGTAATCCTCTTGTTACAGAGTACAGAAGGCCCCCACTGCCCAGTTACCCCAACCCCCACACCCCAGACAAAGATTCTCAGTGTAGCAGCCATGACTCTCATGGGAATTCCGCTTTGTAGACCAGGCTGGCCAAACCACATTTTTGTTTTTGTTTTTCCAGACAGGGTTTCTTCATGTAGCCCTGGACTGTCCTGGAACTCGCTGCCTTTTCAGTCATGTCCATTCCCAATGAAAACTCTGTTCCTTGGACCAAAAACAAAAATTATAAAAACCAACAACAAAACCTTCCTTTCTACTGGCTAGCAGACTGGTGACAGAAATTTCGAAACAGGAGAATTAGTTCAAGGCCAGTCTTGAGCTTGTCTCAAAATCCCCCCTCCCCCCCCAAATGTGTGAAATTCTTAAAGTAGACACACAGAAGGAAAATAAATTGGAAGTATGTTGCCTGAGAAACTGTGATTCAAAGTCCTCATGTGATTTCTCTTTTTAGGAGGAGCTCTTGGATATAAAAGAACGTCCCTACTCCAAACAGAGGCCATCATGCCTCTCTGAAAAATATGACAGGTATGACTGTTATTGTTAAGAATTGCATTGTTGGAACTAGAATGATGGCTTCATAGTTAAGCATCTGTACTGCTCTTTCAGTGGACCTACGTTGAAATCTTAGCACCCACATCAGGATCCTAACCACCTGTAAACTCCAGCCAGCTCCAGGGGCATCCAACACCCCTGGTTGATATGGACACTTGCACTCGTGTGCACATACATAAAATTAAAATAATAAAAATAAATTAAAAATCAGTAAATAAATTTATTTAAAGGAAAAGAATTACATGGTTGGTAAGTTGTTGTTTTGTAGGGTTATTAATAAGGGAAGTATTTGAATAGTTAGTATGGCCATCAACTAATCCATACTGAAACTCAGCTACAGAATGACTTGGTTATACTCACAGGGCAGATTAAACCTAGGAGTCTTAGTGCTGGGGTGTTTTCCCCAGATCCTGTGGTTCATGCTTGGATTTCAGGGCACTTCTTTGGGGATGCTGAAGGGAGGGCCCTAAGATCTTTATCAAAGAGCCATTCATATTAGCCTATTGTGTTCTTAAGAAAAGGTAAAGGTAAAGATGAAAAAGCTAGATATAAATGGTCTGAAAATGTACAGTAACCTTGTATTTGTGTGTGTGTGTGTGTGTGTGTGTGTGTGTGTGTGTGTGTGTCTGTCTGTCTGTCTGTCTGTCTGTCTGTCTGTCTGTCTGTCTGTCTGGGTGGTGGTGGCCCACGCCTTTAATCCCAGCACTTGGGAGGCAGAGGCAGGTGGATCTCAGAGTTTGAGGCCAGCCTGGTCTCTAGAATGAGTTCAGTACCGGCTCATCAGCTATACAGAGAAACCCTGTCTCAGAAAGAAAACAAGAAAAAAAATACTTGAGTACTACTCCACCCGAACCTCAGCTTCAAGCTATAGTTGTGGAGAGCTACATTTCAGCTTGCTTGCTTATCACAATTTTTCTCTATATCTATCTATCTATCTATCTATCTATCTATCTATCTATCTATCTATCTGCTTTTCTGAGACAGGGTTTATCTGTGTAACAACCCTAGCTGTCCTGGAAATCACTGTGTAGACCAGGCTTGCTTAGAACTTGCAGAGATCCACCTGCCTCTGCCTCCTGAGTGGTGGAAATAAAGGTATGCACCACCACTGCCTGGTGCTTATCACAATTAAGAGTTTTCTTCGATGGCTTTCTGTCTAGGCTGTTACTTTTGTGGGAGAGGAGGAAGGAATGCTCCTCCTTCTCATCTGTTGAGTCTGCAGTCATCAAGGGCGTGTATTTTTACTTAAGATGTGTCATGTTTAATTTATTTGGTTTAGTGTGCCACATACCCTCACCCCTAGTGCTGGGTTTGGAACCAAGGCCTTACCCATGTTAGGCAAGTGTTTTTATCATTAGACTAATATTCAGTCTAGACAGGCTTTTAAAACTGATTACATGGACTTCTGGAAAGGCCTGTTGAATCTAGATGAATCTAGATGTGTCGCCACATTTTCCTGATGGTAATGACACCAGAACAGTGGCTACTTTTGATTGGCTAGGATGTTTCATGGGCTTGTTTCTTTTTCATTAAAATGCTAAAGTCTTTGTTTTTGTTACTTTTTAAAATTTGTTTATATTTTATGTATGAGAGTTCTATATGTATACCTGCATGCCAGAAGATGCCATCAGATTCTATTTTAGATGGTTGTGAAGCCACTATGTGGTTGCTGGGAATTGAACTCAGGTCTTCTAGAAGAGCAGTCGGTGCTCTTAACCCCTGAGCCATCTCTCAAGCCCCTAAAATTGTAAAGTCTTTGTATACTTCATGAATTTTATTATTAAAACTTTTTTCTTTGCCGGGCAGTGGTGGCACACACCTTTAGTCCCAGCATTCGGGAGGCAGAGGCAGGCGGATCTCTATGAGTTAGAGACCAGCCTGGTCTACAAGAGCCAGTTCCAGGACAGCCTCCAAAGCCATTGAAACCCTGCCTCGGGAAAAAACAAACAAAAAACTGAGACCGCAGATAGAGATTCTAGCTCAGGGTCGAGGGCAGGTGAATCTGTAAATGTGAAGCCAGCCTGGTTTACATAGTAAGTTCCAGTTCCACCAGTGCTATATAGTGAGACTCTGTCTCAAAATAACAACAAACCCAAACAAACTAAAAAATTCTAGAATATTTTCCAGGAGGTACTTATGGTAATGAGTTAGAGTTATCTCTGCAGTATTGAAAAGGTCTTTGTGTGGAATAGTTACTGTAGTTCACATACAGCCCACAGTTTATGGACTATGGTTTCATTAGTGTGCTGTTTTTCAAGTACCTGTTGTACTTGAAAATATGAAAATAGCAATATGCTATTACTGACTGTTTTTGTTTTCATCTTGAATAGGGTAACCATCCTGAAGGAATGTAATTTGAAGTTTAGAAATTAGAACCTATTAGAGTTAACCTGCAAACACTGATGCTATCCTTTAACCTGTAGTGATGGTGTCTGGGACCCTGAGAAGTGGCATGCCTCTCTCTACCCTGCGTCAGGGCGGAGCTCACCAGTGGAAAGTCTGAAGAAAGAGCCAGAATCAGACCGACCTTCCCTGGTACGCAGAATAGCAGGTAAGTGTGCAGACATTTATAAAAGGTAGTGTGATTTGGTGAACGTGCTCCTGGCTGCTGGTTTCATTTTTTTTCCCCCTGAGACAGAGTTCTCTGTGTTACAGCTCTGGCTGTCCTGGAACTCACTCTATAGACCAGGCTAGCCTCAAACTCACAGAAATCTACTTTCCTCTGCCTCCTGAGTGTTGGGCTTAAAGGCATGTGCCACTACCTCCTGGCTTGCGGGTTTCATTCTTAACCCCCAGAATTTTACATAGTGAAATATCAGAAAATTGACTTACGGCCGGACCGTGGTGGCACATGCCTTTAATCCCAGCACTCGGGAGGCAGACAGGCGGATCTCTGTGAGTTCGAGACCAGCCTGGTCTACAAGAGCTAGTTCCAGGACAGCCTCCAAAGCCACAGAGAAACCCTGTCTCGAAAAACCAAAAAAAAAAAAAGAAAGAAAGAAAAAGGAAAAAAATTGACTTGCCAGTTGTATTTTTTTATAATGAGCAGAGTAAAATCATAGTAATAGTCTTCCTGTAACAATGGCAAGTAAGGCTTTTTGAATTATAAAGTACCATTGTCTTTGCTGGCACGGTAGTGTTGACAGCTTGGTACCTGTGGACTCACCCAGGACACTTCCAGGGGGAAACCTATGTTAACTGTGGATGTGGCCATTCTCTGTGGGGATCCTCCTGGACTATATAAAATGGAGAAAATGAGCAGAGTTTAGCATGGGTTCATCAATGTTACATCCTGATTGTGTATTAAATTGTGGCCAGATGTTTTGAAGCTGTTGCTGCCTTGACTTCCTTGCCATTGTAGACAACTGTATCCTTGACCTATGAACCAGAATAAACCCTTTCTCCCTGAAGTTTTTCAGTACCTTTTAGCACAGCACCAGGAAAGGACACATAAGACAGCTGGGGATATTGCTTAGATGGTAGAGTGCTTGCCTACCTTTGCATACACAAAGCCCTGGGTTTAATTCCTAATAGTGAATAAATTGGTCATGGTAGTACAAGCCTCTAATTCCAGCACTCAGGAGATAGAAGCTGGAGATCAGAAGTTTGAACACATCTTCAGTTACATAATGAAGAGGCTGGTCCACATGAGATGCCTCACTTTCTGGAAAAAGCTTGTTTGTTGAGGGCTGGTGGCTCGTGCCTTTTTTTTTCTTTTTTTTCTTTTTTTTTTTTTTTCTTTTCAAGACAGGGTTTATCTGTGTAACCCTGAGTGTCCTAGAACTTGCTCTGTAGGCCAGGCTGGCATCAAACTCAAAAGATCTGCCTGTATCTATTTCCCAAATGCCGGGATTAAAGTCACGAGCCACCATGCCTGGCTGTGGTTCATGCCTTTAATCTCAGTACTTAAGAGGTAGATGCAGGCAGATCTTTGTGACTTCAGCTTAGTGAGACACTGTTTGAAAATTAATTAAAATAAGATGAAAAGCTGTTCTGGTTAAAAATAAAGACTTAAGACAGGATTTTTTTTTTTCTTTATATTTTTTGGTTTTTTGAGACAGTGTTTCTCTGTGGCTTTTGGAGGCTGTCCTGGAACTCACTCACTCTGTAGACCAGACTGGTCTTGAACTCACAGAAATCTGTCTGCCTCTACCTCCCGAATGCTGGGACTGAAGGTGTGTGCCACCACTGCCCGGCCTTACCTTTGACACCATTCTGATATGTATGTCTCTATGAAACCATTACCACTATCAATTATAATCATCCTTGTCACTTCTGTAAGTGCTCTAGTCGCAAGTGTCTCCTTTTTTACCCATTTTTATTTCCCCCAAGAAATGAACTACCCTTCTGACACTAGACACGTTTACAACTCCTAAAATTGTGACTAGCATTGTGAAGCTTCTTTCTGGAAAAAAGGTTACTCTGAAGTCCAGGCTGGATTCACACTCACTATGTAGCCTAGGCTGGACTTAAGCTTGAGATATTCCTCTGCCTCAGTCTCTCATGAACCATACCTGGCTTTATCCATGTTGTTGAATGTATAGTTCATTTCTTTTTATTGCCTTTAGTATTTAGTGTTTAATTATATGAATTTGTTATTTTACCTATTTATCTGTTAATAGTTATTTGAGTTGTTCCTAACCGTACTTGCTGTGGTCATTTCTGTGTAAGTATCATTGTGGACATAGGAATTTGTTTTTGTTTTTTTGTTTTTTGAGACAGTATTTCTCTGTCCTGGCTGAGCTGGAACTCGCTTTGTAGACCAGGCTGGGCTCAAACTCACTGGGATCTGCCTGCCTCTGCCTCCCGAGTGGTGGGGTTAAAGGTGTGTATCACCACCACCTGGGGGACATAGCGGGTCAGAAGAAGGCAGAAATAACAAGCTGGATTGTCGTGAGCTAGTATGTGGATGCTAGGAACTGACCCTGAATCCTTCCTCTTCATGAGCAACAAGTGCTCCTAATCACTGACACATCTCCTAGCCTCCTGCAGACTCCTTTTTTTTCCAAGTGGTTAGACATTTTATATTCCTGTTGGCAGTTTTTTCAGGTTCCTATTGGTCCACATCTTGGCAGCACGTGGAATTGATAGCCTTTTAATTGTAGCCATCTAGTGGTACACAGTGCTGTTCCGTTTCATTTGTATTCCCTGGTGATTAATGAACACAGTGTGCTCATGTGCTTACAGATTGTGCTGTCTACATATCTTTGCTGCAGTGTGTTTTCAGGCATTTATCCTCTTTTGTTGGTTTTATTTTTGATACAGGACCTCTGTGTGTAGCCCAGACTGACTTCAGTCAAACTCAGAAGTCCCTGCTTTAGGCTAGCTACAAACTGCCAGCATTATAGGCATTCTACTCTATGCCAAGCTCAGTGGCCCATTGTTTATTTTTAAGATTGATTTAAGGATTTTAGGTTTGTGGTATTTTGTCTATATTTTTATCTGCATACCAGAGGAGGGCATCTTGGATCCCATGGACTACAGTTGTAGATGGTTCCTATGTAGATGGTTATGAGTTGTTATGACGGTGCTGGGAATTGATCTCAGGACCTCTGGAGAGCAGCCTTAACTACCCACTGAGCAACCTTTTCAACCCCATTAGTGCATTTTTAAGTTAGTTATTTTTTGTTTGTTTATTAATGAGGTTTTATGTGCTGTGGATTCAGGTCTTCTCTGAGAAATGTGCTTTAAAATGCTTTCTACCAGCTAGGCGGTGGTGGCGCATGCCTTTAGTCCCAGCACTCGGGAGGCAGAGGCAGGCGGATCTCTGTGAGTTTGAGACCAGCCTGGACTACAAGAGCTAGTTCCATGACAGCCTCCAAAGCCACAGAGAAACCCTGTTCAAAAAAAAAAAAAAACAAAAAAATAAATAAATAAAAGTAAAAATAAATAAAATGCTTTCTACCAGTCTTGATATCTAAACAGTGTCTTCAAAGAACAGGTTTTTTTTTTTTTAATTTATTTATATTTTATGTACATGTATGTCCATGTGAGGGTGTCAGAAACCCTGGAACTGGAGTTACAGACAGCTATGAGCTGTCATGTGGATACTGGAAATTGAACCCAGGTCCTCAGATATAGCAGACACTGTTCTTAACTGCTGAGCCATCCTTCCAACCTCAAAGAACAGTTTTAAACTCAGAGCAAACCTCACTTAACATACTGTCTTATTGGATGACACTTGTTATTGTGACTCAAAAAACACTTTGCCTAACCAGCAGCAAAGATGTTCTCTTACAGTTTAGGTTTCACATCGAGATGAATTTAAATTAAATGTTGAATATGAAAACAATTTAAAGTTACCTGTTTTGAAACAGGGTCTTGCTCTAACTCAGGCTAGGTTTGAACTTGGGAATCCTCCTGCTTCAGTGTCCCAAGTGCTGGGATTACAGGCATACAACCTGGGGTTTGGGTTTTTTTGGGTTTGTTTTTGTTGGTGGTTTTTTGGAAACAGGGCTTCCCTGTGTAGCCTTGGCTATCCTAGAACTCACTCTATAGACCAGACTGGCCTTAAACTCAAGAGATCTGTCTGCCTCTGCCTCCTGAGTACTGAGATTCTGCTGCCACCACCACAGCTGCCACCACCATTGATTTTTAAGCATTTTGTTTTTTCCAAATACTGATGTGTCATTTTATTAATGGACAAAAGATTAGTTAAAAATGTTATGCATAAAAATCTTAGTCTTAGTAAAGGTAGATTTATCATAGAAAGTCATTTAGTATAAAATACATTTGTTTTCTCTGAAGAGAAAAAAGGACTAAATATATAAAAATGTTTTAAAGTTTAATGTAAAAAAAAATTTATTATAAAGGGCCTGTGAGATGGTTCAACCGGCACTTGCTGTCGTCACCTGACACCCTGAGTTCAGTCCTTAAAGACCAAATTTTGTTTTTTAAAGATTTTATTCATTTATTATGTATACAACATTCTGCTTCCATGTATATCTGCACACCAGAAGAAGGTACCAGATCTCATAACAGATGGCTGTGAGCCACCATGTGGTTGCTGGCAGTTGAACTCAGGACCTGTGGAAGAGCAGTCAGTGCTCTTAACCTCTGAGCCATCTCTCCAGCCCAAAGATCAAATTTTTTAAAACCCAGTTAAGATATACCTGTTATCCTGAATCTGTTGATAAGCCAGTTTTAGAAATGCCTCCTTTCTGATATTTTTTGTCCTCCTGCCAGCCATGGACACAGTTTCTCGAGATGTTGGTTTGTTTACCTTTCTCTTTCTGGCATCTTTTCAGATCCACGAGAGCGAGTGAAAGAAGATGACTTAGATGTTGTTCTCAGCCCACAGAGACGAAGCTTTGGAGGTGGCTGCCATGTGACAGCTGCTGTCAGCTCCCGCCGATCTGGAAGTCCTCTGGAGAAAGACACTGATGGTCTTCGCCTGCTTGGTGGACGACGGATTGGCAGTGGGAGGATAATCTCTGCCCGGGCTTTTGAGAAGGATCACCGTCTCAGCGATAAGGACCTTCGGGACTTGAGAGACCGAGACAGAGAGAGGGACTACAAGGACAAGCGTTTCAGGGTTTGTCCTCTGATCCCTATGATTCTCAAGTGTTTGGAAATTTGATGTTCACCTCTTTCATACTAGTAACATTACTCTTGTTTCATGATGGTACAGAATCAAACCCAGGGCCACACACTTGTTGGCAAGTACCCTAGCTCTGAGTTGCATCCTCCTAGCCCAACCAGATACTTGTAGAAGTATCTTGTAGAGATACTTGTAGAGAGTGGGATCATAGCCCACTCTCATGCTTGATAAGGAGAACTCAGTGGGCAGTGTAAGAGTGGTGATGCGGTTCATTCTCATACCACAGCATCTGCATTTCAGATTTTTTTTAGCATGAATTCTTTGAGACTGAATACACTGCTTCTACTAGAATTTTACAGTTTTTCAGTCTTGGTTTTTGTACTTTTTCAGAGGGAGTTTGGGGATAGTAAACGTGTCTTTGGTGAGCGTAGAAGAAATGATTCGTATACTGAGGAAGAACCAGAATGGTTTTCAGCTGGACCCACAAGTCAGTCTGAAACCATTGAACTGACTGGCTTTGATGATAAGATACTAGAGGAAGATCACAAAGGGAGAAAAAGAACAAGGCGACGGACTACCTCTGTGAAGGAAGGTCAGTAGGAACTTTGAACTTGTTTTAAAATAATAGTAATGATTACTACTTTAATTGCATATTTGGCAGTAGGTTCCAGTTAGTAAATGGCAAGTTTTTAGTTGTTCCAGTTTCATTTTATTTTATTTTTGAGACAGGGTCTTTTGGTAAAGACAATGCCCGCAAAATCCTTTTATTTTATTTATTTCTTTTTAATTAATTAATTTATTTAATTTGGTTTTTCGAGACAGGGTTTCTCTATGTAACTTTGGAAGCTGTCCTAGAACTAGCTCTTGTAGACCAGGCTGGTTTCAAACTCTCCTCTTGTCTCTGCCTCCTGAGTGCTGGGATTAAAGGTGTGCACCACCAATGCCAGGCTTCTTTTTACTTTTTTTAAGGTTTATTTATTATGTATACAGTGTTCTGCCCACATGTATGCCTGCAGGCCAGAAGAGGGCACCAGATCTCATTACATATGCTTGTATCCCATCATGTGGTTGCTGGGAATTGAACTCAGGACCTCTGGAAGGATAGCCAGTGCTTTTAATCTCTGAGCCATCTCTCTGGCCCACCTATCAGATCTTTAAAGTATACCTCTATCGTGACTATGAAATGTACTCATAGGAACTCAGACACTACTGGCCACTTATTTGATAAATTCTTGTTCTTTCCAGGTATAGTTGAAAAAAATAAATATTTTTGGCAGATACTGGGTAACAGAGGAAAGGTCTTCAGGATAATTAGTACTAACTTCCAAAGAAGTTTAAAATAAACTTAAATGAAAATAAGCAAATGAAAAATATTTAAGTGAGAATAAAAGGCATCACAGTTCTTTTCTTCCTTTTTTGTTTTTGTTTACATACACTTTAAATGTGGTAGGCATTTTCTTTATGTGGGCACATATTCCTCTTTTTTGTTGTTGTTGTCTTTTTGGGTTTTTTTTTTTAAGACAGGATTTCTTTGTGGCTTTGGATGCTGTTCTGGAACTAGCTCTTGTAGGCCAGTCTGGTCTCACAGAGATCCGCCTGCCTTTGCCTCCCGAGTCATGGGACTAAAGGCGTGGGCCACCACAGCCCATTAACATATTCCTCTTATACAGGGAATTTATAGGTAGCCTGAAGATTCTGTTTAATTGCCTTTGAGATACACCTTTATGTAACGATAACTTTCCACCAGCTGCCTGGGTTCTGCTGCCATTTTAGGGCCCCCAAATAACACACAGAGTCTTATATTAGTTACAATGCTGCTGGCCAATAACTAGGATTTCTTATTTGTTAGCTCAGTCTTAATTATCAACCATAACTACTAATCTATATATTTTTATAAGGACTTGTCTTACCGAGGACGAAGGCCTTATGAGTCCTCTCTTCCTGGGATCACATGGCAACCCTCTCCCTTTCCTACATTTCCCAGAATCCTCCTCTCCTAGTCCCAACTAACTTGCTTCCCTATTGGCCAACAGTGCTTTATCAACCAATAAGACAAACATACACAGAAGGACCTCCCCCTCACCTTTATTCCATTCCACCAGAATAAAGCAGCATCAGACAGTGTGGCCTTTTAAGTGATGATAGAGATCAAGCTTCTATAAGGAAATCATGTTTTGCCTGTTAGTGACAGCACAAGCCTTTATTTAATCTCAGCACTCAGGAGGCAGAGGCATGTGGATCTCTGTGAGTTTGAAGCCAGCCTGGTCTTTAGAACAAGTTTCAGGACAGCCAGAAACCCTATCTCACAAATCCAAAAGAAAGAAAGGAAATATTGTTTTCTGTGGCTGATAAGAAATCTAAATTTCAGTCGATTCCTGTAGTGTTTTATTTTGACACAAGGTCTCATGCAGCCTTGGCTGACACCAAACCCAATATGTAGCTGATGATGGGATCGTGTGGGGGGGTGGTGTGTGTGTGTGTGTGTGGGGGGGGGTGATACATCCCTAGTTTTTAACATAAGATCTGACTTCGATATGTAGTCAAGAATGACTTTGATCTCCTGGTTTTCCTTCCTCCATCACCTGAGTTCTGGGATCATAAGCATGTGCTACCAGGCTTAGTTTTATACAAAGTAGGGAAATTGAACCCAAGGTTCATACATGCCTGTTTGTGTTTGTTGGGGGTTTTTCAACATTTTTATTTGTATGTATGTATGTGCTGGTACCCTAGCAGGCCCAAAGTGCCATATTGACAGACAGTTATGATGCCTGATATGAAAGGGTGCTAGAATCTGAACTTAAGGTCCTCTGAGTGAGCAGTATGTGCAATTAGCCACTGAGCCATCTCTCCAAACCATGTTTGGGTGTGGCGGGGGAGCAGGGGCATTACACACTTGCAAATAAGTGGGGTTTGTTTTGTTTTTTCTGTTTAGCTCATATTTTGTGTAAAATTAAAATGTTAGCAACTGGTGTTTTGCTTAGCCTGTCTTCCCATCCTAAAAGAAGTTGACATTACAGATCTACCTGGCCTTGTAAAATAAGACTGAGCTGATTAGACCAGGTTATTTGTCTGTAGAGATCTGTTTCACTAGAGAATTGCTCTAATAACAAAATTATATGAAGGGCAGCAATTAATGTGTACTGAGTAGATCAGTGTACTTTTTAGAATCTTTTTTTAAAGGTAGGGTAGGCTTCCAGGAACGTTTGACAGTCAAGGTTTACATTGGTTGTAGGCTACAGCCAGCCTTTTATAGGCAATTAATTTGATTTCAGAGGCCCAAGTTTATTTCCTTGTATCCACTACAAAAAGCTGCTCAAAAATTCATATATGTGTAACTCTTCAAGAAGAGCCAGTGCCCTCTTCTGGCCTTCCATGATACCTGCACACATGTGCCATATACTAACACACAATTAATTAATTAAGTAGTTGTTTGTTTTTTAAAGACATATTCAGGACTGGGGCCACAGTCTTTTTCCTGCTCTATTGAAGTTCAGGGTACTTAGCAATGACTTCTCTTTTCTAGTTCCCAGAGAAGTGATAGTAAATGCTTTATTATAGGAAGTGTAGTACCAGCACAAGAAGTCTATTGACAGTTGTGTGTGGTTCTTCTGCATGTGTATTGATAGCTAAAGGCACAGAATGAGACTGGAGTGTGTACTTCAGCAGGTGGTTTCTGTCCTGGTTTTGTTTTCAGGCATAGTGGAGTGTAATGGAGGTGTGGCCGAAGAAGATGAAGTGGAAGTTATCCTGGCCCAGGAGCCCTCTGCTGATCAGGAAGTCCCAAGGGATGTTGTCCTACCTGAGCAGTCCCCAGGAGAATTTGACTTTAATGAGTTCTTTAACCTTGACAAGGTGCCGTGCTTGGCTTCGGTGAGTATAACAGCACATTTTCAAATATAGATGATGGCTTGATGGATAAAACCCTTGCTGTACAAGTTTGAGGACTGAATGAAATTTAGATTTTTAGGATCCAGGTAAATGTTGGGGCAATGTGTTGGCCCTCCTGTAATCATAGCACACAGAAAGTGGAGATAGGATTGTTGGAGCAAGAGTGCTAAAAGAACTAACTAGCTGTGTTTGTAAGCTGTGAGTTCAGGTGACAGACCCTGGCTCAATTTATAAAGTAGAGAGTAACTAAGGAAAATGGCAGACATCAACCTCAGACCTCCACTTGCATATGTGCATATGCACCCAAACACATGTGCACCTACACACAGGAGCATACATACATACATACATACATACATACATACATACATACATACATGTGCATATGCACCCAAACACAAGTGCACCTACACACAGGAGCATGCATACATACATGCATGCATGCATGCATGCATGCATGAACGCGCGCGCGCACCACACACACTTGTGCAAAATAAAAATAAACATGCATGGAATCTGGGTACACACCTGTAATCTTAGCACTTGGGATACTGAGACAGAGGAGTTTGAGTCTGAGGTTAGCTAGAGCTTTGTAGTCATTTCAAGGCTAACCTGACTGCATAGTAAAACCTGCCTCGACTTTTTTTTTTTCTTAGTTAAAAAAGTACATAAGAGGGCTGGAGAGATGGCTCAGAGGTTAAGAGCGCTGACTGCTCTTCCAGAGGTCCTGAGTTCAATTCCCAGCAACCACATGGTGGCTCACAACCATCTATCATGAGATCTGGTGCCCTCTTCTGGTGCTCAGGCAAATATGCAAGCAGAACACTGTATATGTAATAAATATAAGTGAAAGAAAGGAAGAAAGAAAGAAAGAAAGAAAGAAAGAAAGAAAGAAAGAAAGAAAGAGAAAGAAAGGGACAGCTAATTATGGTTAGGTTAGATCTAGTATTTTCTCCTTTTTTTTTCCATAGAGGGGTATCTTTTGTTTTGTTTTGAGACAGGGTCTCACTCACTATGTAGCCTTAGCTGAGAGATTGTTATACATTTGCTTTACAAATGCCAAGATTAAAGGTATGTACTACATGTATGTATGTATGTATGTATACGTGTGTGTTATGTATGTATGTATATATATGAGTCAACCTCTTCTAAGGACAATGGAAATATTATGGCTCCCAGCTCCTTCACCAGCTGATAGTTGAGAGGATACAGCAAAGGATGTCCTGATTCAGAAATCAGCTGTGTCCATTTCTTGTGCACATGAGGTTCTCCTGTCAGAGTCCCTACTTCATCATCTGTTAAAAATGACCAAACTGTTAGGGTTCCTGTTGGACTCAAGCACCTTGTTTTTTGAGATGAATATCTCCACAAATGTGTCTAAGAGCAAGTTTGTTTCTACTCTTGAATATAACATTTTGCAGTAGACAAAGTTGGGGGCTGGAGAGATGACTCTGATCAAGAGCACTGTCTACTTTTGTAGAGGATCTGGGTGTGATTGCCAGTATTCACATGGCAGCCACAACTGACTCTTAACTCCAGTTCCAGGATATCTGATACAGTCCTCTGGCCTCTGATAGCACTGCATATATATGGTGCAATGACATCCAAGTAAAACATCCATAGTGTATTAAATAATTTAAAAAAAAAAAAAAAGCCAGGTGGTGGTGGTGGTGGTGCACATCTTTAATCCCAGCACTCATGAAGCAGAGGCAGGCATATCTTTGTGAGTTTGAGGACAGCCTGGTTTACAGAGCGAGTTCCAGGACAGCCGCAGAGAGACATGCAGAAGACTTGTCTTCAAAAAAAAAAAAAAAATACAACATTGGTAACTGAGCAAAACATAGAAATTACTTTTTCCACTGGGTGATGGTGGCACAGACCTTTAATTCTAGCATTAAGGAAGCAGAAGCAGGTGGACTCTGATTTCTAGGCTAGACTGTTTTACAGTGAGTTCAGGATAGCCAGGGCTACACAGAAAAGCCCTGTCTTGAAAAAAGAAAAAACTTTTCTCCACAATTACTTTAATTTCTTTAGAAAGTGACCAGATACTTTGTCCTTTGTGTTTTGACTTTTCCTATTTAGTAAGATTATGTTAGATAGATTGAAAAGCAGATAGATTGAAAAGCTAAGCCATCATTTTTTATTTGTAAACTAAAACTTTTTTGTTTTTGTTTTTCAAGGCAAGGTTTCTCTGTGTAGCTTTGGAGCCTTTAGCCTGGCACTCGCTCTGGAGACCAAGCTGCCCTCGAACTCACAGAGATCCGCCTGCCTCTGCCTCCCGAGAGCTGGGACTAAAGGTGTGTGCTACCAATATCCAGCTAAACTAAAACTTTTTTAATAGATTAAGAATTCTACCTTTAAAATGTTTTTCATATGGGTGAGTGCTACAGTGCATATGAGGAGATCAGAGGCCAGCTTTGTAGATTTCTTCTACTTTACGTGGCTTCAAGTCATCAGGCTTGCACCAAAGTTGATGCTTTTATCTGTTGAGCCATCACTGCCCCTAAAGTTTCTCCTTTTTTTTTTTTTTTTGGTTTTTTTGAGATAGGGTTTCTCTTTGTAACAGTCCTGGCACTCGCTTTGTAGGCCAGGCTGGCCTTGAACTTACAGAGATCTGCCTGCCTCTGCTTCCTTAGTGCTGGGACTAAAGGGGTGCACCACCACCGCCCGGGCCTTAGCTCTACAGTTCTATATTGTTGGAACCAGGGTTTTTCTTTAATCATTCCTTCATTAACTGAAGCCATCAACATGATGTCAGAGTGTTTCACTCTGGTACTGATTGTGGTTTTGACATTGAATCCCCGAGAAGATAGCTTTTCTAAAGGAGCAAATGGCAGAGAACTGAAACACTTTTTTTTTTTTTTTTTTTTTTTTTTTTTTTTCTGAAACACTCTTAAGTAACATAGAGGCTTTGCTGTATATGCTTAGGAGGTCTGTGGCTTTTATTTGTTTGTTTGTTTGCCTGCTTATTTATTTTGGCTTTTCCATACAGGATTTCTCTGTAGCTTTGGAGGCTGTCCTGGAACTCACTCTGTAGACCAGGCTGGCCTTGAACTCAACAGAGATCAACCTGCCTCTGCCTCCCGAGTGCTGGGATTAAAGGGTATTTAAAGGTGTGCACCAATACTGCCTGGCTGAGGTCTGTGCTTTTTTTATGCCCAAATTTGAGTTGCTCAGAAAAGATCCCAGAGGAGAAGAAAAAGGCTCAGCTCCTAAGTTCTGAAAGTGGTTTTGGGTCAGCAGTGTCAAAGGAAGTTTCAGAATCAATGGCTTAACATTTAATCTTCATGTCCTTTTCACCTAGAGACTATCACTTTAACCCCTCTATCTCTCTTTGTCAGATGATAGAAGATGTTTTGGGAGAAGGGTCAGTCTCTGCCAGCCGATTTAGTAGGTGGTTTTCTAACCCAAGCCGGTCAGGGAGCAGATCCAGTAGCCTTGGTTCTACACCACATGAAGAACTTGAGAGACTTGCAGGTAAGTTGGCTTCACATTTTAGCCTTGTATGTGAATGGAGCCACCCCTGCCATGGTTCATTTTCTCTTCATTAGTCAGTGGTTTACTCTGGCTAAAGGGGTTTTGGATATTGGAAAGTCTTCAGTTTTTGTTCCTTTTATGCTGTTGAACGGAAGTGTCTATGTTCAATAGGACCAACTGTAGATATGTTTATTTACAAAATCAGGTCTCGAACAAGCCGTCCTCTCTCCTGGACAGAACTCGGGGAATTATTTTGCTCCTATACCATCAGAAGACCATGCTGAAAATAAAGTGGATATTTTAGAAATGCTACAGAAAGCCAAAGTGGATTTAAAACCTCTTCTTTCTAGCCTTTCTGCAAATAAAGAAAAACTTAAGGAGAGCTGTAAGTGTTTGTTGTTTAGCTATTTAAAGTCCACTTGTTCTTAAGGAATGGTTCAGATGTACTGCTTCTTACCAAGTCAGATACATGGTGGGATTTGGTTAATGTTTCTCAAAAAGACCAGGCACGTTGCTACATGTATGTTTTAAACCCTGGCTGGCCTAGAACAGGTTGACGTATATTTCAGAGAGAACCTCCAGCCTCTGTCTCTTAGAGTACTGATATTAAAGGTGTGCACTACCTACCTCCCTCCCATATTTTCTTAGGGCCCAGTTGTAACAGTCCAGGACTGTTTCTGTCCTCCCAGGCATAACTTGCCTATTCCTTACAACTGTGTCTCTGTTTACCATGTTCTCACTTAGGCAGCAAGTCCTTAGCATCATTTAATGCTATGAGATGACAGTGGAATCTTATTGCCATTGAGCTGTCTGTGTTCTTGTCTCTGGTAGTAAAGTCTGGGGAGATTAGTTATAAGGTATCTTTTTGCCAAACACACAGGATCTTGTCAAGTTTTGGGGAGTTTTGTTTTATTCATTTGTTTTGTTTTGCTTGAGAATCTCTCTGTGTAGTTCTAGCTTTCCTGGAACTCACCATGTAAGGATCTTACCAAGCTCTGAAAACCCATACCCCATAGTTCTGCTCTCCCAGTTTCTAGCATCTAAATATTTTTGGTGTAGCTCATTCTATTTCTTCCTTTTTCAAAGATTATTTATTTTTGTGAATGTGCCCAAAGTAATGAGAGAAGTACAGGTTCTCTAAAACTGGAGTTCCAGGCAGTTCAGTTGTGAGCTGCTTGGTGTGGATGCTGGGAATTGAACTCCAGTCCTGTAAGCACAATATATACGCTTAGCCACTGAGCCATGTCTCTAGGTGTGGATCCCTCCCTTTATTTTTTTGAGACAGGGTCTCTAGTCCTTGCTGTCATGGAACTCACTGTGCACTGTTGGCCTCAAACTCACTTAGATCTGTCTGCCTCTGCCTCCTGAGTGGGTGGGATCATAGGTGTGCACCACCTTCCCAGCCATGTATTTCTATGTACGCAATTATAACCTTATTCCTACTAAGAAAGTATGTTTTTTTTTGTTTGTTTGTTTGTTTTTTTAGACAGGGTTTCTCTGTATTGTTTTGGAGCCTGTCCTGGAACTCACTCTGTAGACCAGGCTGGCCTTGAACTCAACAGAGATCCACCTGCCTCTGCCTCCCGAGTGCTGGGACTAAAGGCATGCACCACCAATGCCCGCTGAAACTGATTTTAAGTGTTCAGTTTGTCTATTTTCAGCATCAGCCTTTTTGATAGCTTCACTTCAGTTATGAAATAATTATCATGACAGCCAATGAGAATTCCTAACAAATACCCCTTTGCTTGGTGTAACCAGAACTTTCTCAACTTCCCAGCACATTCAGGGGTTGTACTTTCAGTGGAAGAGGTAGAAGCAGGGCTCAAGGGCTTGAAGGTGGACCAGCAAATGAAGAATTCAACTCCCTTCATGGCAGAACATTTAGAGGAAACCCTGAGTGCTGTAAATAGCAATCGACAGCTCAAGAAAGATGGAGATATGACTGCATTCAACAAACTAGTGAGCACCATGAAGGCAAGTGGGACCTTGCCTGCTCAGCCCAAAGTCAGTGTAAGTATTCTGCACAACCTCACCCAGCCTCTCATTTCCCTGTTTCTATCAGCTCCCACTGCAGTAATAAATGGGTTTATGAAGGTGTTCTGAGTACTTTGGAAATTTCTTTCTGTTTTTTATTTATTATGTATACAACATTCTGCTTCCATCTATATCTGCACACCAGAAGAGGGCACCCCATCTCATAAGGATTGGTTGTGAGCCACCATGTGGTTGCTGGGAATTGAACTCGGGACCTCTGCAAGAGCAGTCGGTGCTTTTAACCTCTGAACCATCTCTCCAGCCCTGGAAATTTCTTTAGAAGTTGTTTGGTCTTTGGTGTGTGTTTGTTCCATGATTATGGATATGCTATTTGTTAGTAGAAAAGTTCATATCTGTGGATAATGTGTATGTCTGAGACAATATGATGATTGAATAATTCAGTCTAAAGAAATTTCCTGCATAACTTTATGAAGTCCTTCCCTATGAAAGAAAAATAATTAAATTGTGAATATAAGCCCAGTGGGAGAAACACATACCTAGTCTGTAGGGTCACCATTGCAAAATAGAAACCTAACCCTCGAGCTGAATTGAACATAGTGAAGCAGACCTGTAACCCTCATATCTAAGAGGATCAGGAGCAGCCAGGGCCACCTAAGATCCGGTCTGGAAAACACTGGTGAACAAGCCAGCATTCAGGAAATCAGGGAGACCAGCCTCAGCTACATAGTGATGACAACCTGTCTCAAAAGTTAATAAATAAATAAATAAATATATATATATATATATATATATATATATATATATATATATATATATTGCTATTTTCAGGGGTCTCGACAAGAAGTTTTCTGGTTATTGGGCTACTAATACGACTTTGGAACTAAAACACAGTTAGTGCAGACTTTTTGTTTGATTCTGGTTTTTGAGACAAGGTTTCTCTGTGTAGCTCTGGTTATCCTGGAACTTGCTCTATAGACCAGTCTGCCTTTGAACTCCGATCTACCTGGCTGCCTCCCAAGTGCTAGGATTAAAAACCACCACTGCCCAACAATATAAGATTTTATAGTAAAATTTTTTAAGGATTTATTTAATTTTTGTGTATGAGCATTTTGTCTATGCACTACTTGCGTGCCTGGTGCACACACAGGCCAGAAGAGGTTGTCAGCCACCTCCTGGAACTGGAGTTTCAGATGATTTTGAGTTACTATCTGCATTCTAGGAACTGAATACAGGTTCTCTAGAAGAACAGCCAGTGTGCTTAACCACTGAGCCATCTCTCCGGCCCCCGTAGTAAAATCTTTATTTTCACACTTTATAGTCACTATCAGATACTTGAATTATGTGCTTTCTTGATTAAACAGGTAATTCTGTTTTATTTATTTATTGAAATAGCAAAGATGACACCTGGCAGTGGTGGCACACACCTTTAGTCCCAGCACTGGGGAGGCAGAGGCAGGTGAATGTCTGAGTTCAAGGCCATTCTGGTCTACAGAGTGAGTTTCACGACAGCTAGGGCTACAGAGAGAAACACTGTCTCAAAAAAACAAAAAAAAAAAAAGAAGAAGAAGAAGAAGAAAGAAATACCAAAGATGGAGGTGTGCATGGGAGTGAATGTGGTAGGGTAATTCCAAATTCAAAGAATAGCCTGGGTCTAGAAAGATCCTATCTCACTTTTAAAAAAAATATCAAAGATGTATTTATAAGGCAGTTAAGCCCTGTTAATTTGCTAATAATTAAAAACTGATTTTTTAATTTGTAGGCATAAAGCTAGTTTATGCAGATTTACATTTTTTGTTGTCTGCCTACCTTTAATGGCAGAGCCATCTTTCCAGCCTCTTATTTGCAGGTTTATAACTTGTACTGATTTATATCATAACAGTGTTTAGAGAGTGAGTTTCATCCATGGTCTTCATGTTACACTGTTCCTTGGTGATACAAAGTGATGGGAAAGCAGGGTAGATCTGAAGAATGAAGCCTAGACATAGTTACTGTGTTATATCAAGTCTACCAAATTGCATTTTGCCTCTCTTCTCAACCCTTTTTTCCTATGAACTACAAGTAGTTAAAATGTGAATAGCAACAAATGTTTAATTCACTGTGGTGGTGGCGGCGTATGCCTTTAATCCCAGTACTCAGGAGGCAGAGGCAGAGGCAGGTGGATCTGTGATTTCAAGGCCAGCCTGGTCTACAGAGCAAGTTCCAGGACAGCCAGGCTACAGAGTGAAACCCTGTCTTGGGGGAAAAAAAAAACCAAGAACAAACAAAAGAAAAAAAACACCCTCCCAAAATGCTTTTTTAAAAAATGTTTTGGGGGCCTGTATGTGTTTGTTGGCATGTGTGTGCCCCAGCATAAATGGAGGTTAGAGAACAACCTGGGGGAGTCAGTTTTCTCTTTGCACACTGTGAGTCATGGAATTGTGTTCAGATTATCAAGCAACAAGTGCTTTTCCTGCTGATCCATCTCTCCAGCCCTGATTGGTTTTATACACAGTGAGAAAAGTCTTAGCTTTTCTTACCAGCCCAACAGTTGAGGTCAAATAGAGGTACCTTTCCTCTTGCTTGCTTGCTTGCTTGCTTGCTTGAAGAACATTTGATGCTGTAACATACTACACAAAGAGGAGTGATCCTATAAACTGCTTCATAGTTTTTCCCACACAATAGATATGAACACTATAAAACGAGGAGCACAAGTGTATTTCTAGCCATGGTACACATCCTAGTATCTGAGGGATTAAGGCAGAAGAATTATAAATTGAAGGCCAACTGAGCTACGTAGAAGGTTTATGCTAGCATGAGCTACACAGCAAGACGTGGCTCATAAAACCCAATTCTCAAATCATAGGGTTTGTTTTTCCTTTCAGTGTGAGTCTCCATGGAGGCTACGCAGCTGGAAGCAGTGGGGAGGAGGAAGCAGGAGGACATGGCGGGTTTGAGACCAGCCTGGGCTAGATAAACAGACTGTCTTGAAAGAAAAAGAAGGGAACTTAGTATTTCATGTCTCAACCTTTGATTTTCTTGCACAATATTGACCCTGAGTTGTGAGTACACTTGGTTTGTATTGGAGTTTCAGTTTCTTATATGTATCTAGTTTCAGCTGAGGTAAGGGAATGACCTCAGACCCCTGCCAGCAAGATTGATGATATAAAGTGGGTAGATCAATATTTACAAAAACTTAGAATATATCCATGTTGCTTGGTTTATATGTGAGATCCTGGTCTACTGTTAAAGTCACTGTCTTCATTCATTATTGCTGGATAATAGTTCTCATCTGATGCTTCGTGTCTAAGTAATGAACTTCATCCCCAAACTGTATTACGTGGAATTGCAGACTCTACTGCAAATATACTAAGCCATGTAGTATGTGGCCTGCTTACATTTTTGTGGTTCTCCAATGTAAATCATGTTGAAGGTAATACCTGTTTTCTCCCTTTATTTTTTAGCGAAATCTTGAAAATCACTTGTTGGCCCCAGCTGAGATTCCAGGCCAACCTGTCCCTAAAAACATCCTACAGGTATGTTACAGTCTTAAAGTGATCCCTCAGAATGACCATTGTGTTGGTAGTCAGATGTTCACAGGCTTCTGGCATTTCTTTCTGTAGGAACTTCTGGGTCAACCGGTTCAGAGACCTGCTTCTTCCAATCTTCTCAGTGGCCTTATGGGGAGCTTGGAGCCTACTGCATCTTTATTGAGCCAAAGAGCACCCTCTCCTCCTATGTCGCAGGTGTTTCAAACTCGAGCAGCCTCAGCAGACTACCTACATCCAAGGATACCATCACCAATTGGTAACTAGTGCTTTAGCAGTACTGGGGATTGAACCTAGAGGCTCATGCCTACCAGTTAAGCACTCCACCATTGACTTAGGTTCCCACCTCAGTAACTGCTCTTAAGCATGTCTGTCTTCCCCTTTTGTCCAAGTAGGTTAGACCTGTTCCAAGACTTAGCAGTCTTTCTTTCAAGGGTATGCTTAAAAATTGTAAAGGAAATATGTAAATGAGTCATACTGGTTTATGGAGTGTGCCATCAAGGTGGAAGATAGTTTATTATCCAGTTCCCCCTTTTAAATTATGTATTTTTGTGTACATTTGTGTTTTGCCTGCATGTTAGTCTGTGTGAGGGTGTTGACCCCTATAACTGGAGTTACAGTTGTGAGTTGCCATGTGGGTGCTGGGAATTGAACCCAGGTCCTCTGGAAGAGTGGCCAGTGCTCTTAACCTCTGAGCCACCTCTCCAGTCCCCTCCTGCTACCCTTTTCAGTCAGTATGTTCATAGTAAACTTCTTTGTATAGCTTTCATTTTCTTGTTTAGAGAATTCAGCTGGAAAGTTAATTTGGATTCTTAGGTCTATCCTTAATATAGAACTTGAAAGGCCAGGCGGTGGTGGCGCACGCCTTTAATCCCAGCATTCGGGAGGCAGAGGTAGGCGGATCTCTGTGAGTTGGAGACCAGCCTGGTCTACAAGAGCTAGTTCCAGGACAGCCTCCAAAGCCACGGAGAAACCCTGTCTCTAGAACCCCCCCCCCCAAAAAAAAGATATATATATATATATATATATATATATATATATATCCTGGTCTACACACTGAGTTTGAGGCTATGTGGGGGAGCCAGTCACAGCGTAATGACTTTCTGGCAAGCAGTTTAAGTTGGTAAACAATGAGCTGTGAAGGACTGTGTTGGTTCAGAATGCACCTGGAAGAAGCACTTCCAGAAAGCTGTCTTGGTGTTTTTGCCATCGAACCACTGGAGGCTTCGGGCTCCTTGTCTTTGCCAATCAGATACCTTAATGTTTGTCCACAGTCATATAAAGTTGTGTGGAAACTCTGACCCTCAGGACTCTGGACTGTGCTTGAGTGTCAGCTGACTTGTAAAGCACAGCCAATTTGCTGAATAGAAATATTCTTAGCCAGAGAGCTAAGAAAATCAGCTGTAAAAGGACAAAGGTGACAGCCTAAAGGGAAGAAGGTTCCACCAGCAATTGAGGCCATTAAGAACTCTGCTTACGGTCCACATACAGACTGTGGGAGGAGAGGGGAAAAGGGAGTATCTTACAAGGCCAAAAGCAGCACTTGCCTGTAGAGCAAGCACCAACATGCTGGTGGGGGTGCTTATGCTGTCCTGAGCACTAATGCTTGACATTCATTGATTCTGGAACTTTCCTGGCAGGTTTCCCATCAGGACCCCAGCAGCTACTTGGAGATCCATTCCAAGGCATGCGCAAGCCCATGAGCCCTGTCACAGCCCAGGTCAGGCTGAGCTCTTCCTCAGACCCAATCTCCTTGCCTTTTTACCCTTGCTGTTGCTTGTGGGGTCCAATTGAATTGTAACAATGATATACTTGGTTTATTCTGCAATGATACTTTAGTTCAAGTTCATTCAGAGGAGAAAATTGCTGAGTGATGAGTACTATTTAAATTTTTTTAAAATTTTCAGATTTATGTGTATGAATGTTTTGCTTCCATTTATGTTTGTGCACCACCTGTGTGGGCATTGCCCAAGGAGTTTTCAAGAAGTCATCAGGTCCCCTGGAACTGGAGTTACGACGTTTGTGAACTGCCATGTGGGTGCTGAGCCATCTCTCATCCTACTATTTAAACTTTAAAAATACCATTCAGTGGATGGCAGCATAACTTAGTTATTTGTAATAACCATTTTCTTAGCTTACTTTTAAGCCATGAGACAGACATTTGTGAAAAATTGAACTTACTTGTTTTTTTCACTGATCATCCCTGATATTCTGTTGAGCAGATGAGCCAGCTAGAATTGCAGCAGGCTGCTTTGGAGGGGCTGGCCCTCCCACATGACCTTGCAGTACAGGCAGCATCCTTCTATCAGCCTGGTTTTAACAAACCACAAGTGGATAGAACCAGAGACGGACTCCGAAGCAGGTAATTTACTAATCCTACTTATGAGGATTTGGGTACTGATATGTAAATAGTCTTCTGAGATTGGTAAATCATGATTCATCATAAATATAACTGTGCTGATCCAATATAAGATGGGAATTCCACCCCACTGCAGATGTTGTCAGTAGAGGAAATACAGTTGAATTCTCCAGGCTCCTGCTATGTACCCTATGCCAGTATTATCACTTTTCTCCCTTCTGAAGTAACCACTGTCTAACTTTTAAAAATAATCATTTTTTAATTCTGTAGTTTTGTATCCTTAATTTGTAAATGACTTGTTTCAGTTAGCTAAGTCATCATAATAGTCTCATAATTGGACCTTACATGTAAATATATTTTTAAAATTTACAGTGATTCTATCAGTTAATTTCTTTTTATTTTTACTATGTCAGGGATTGAACTCAGGGCCTTGGACATGCTAGACAAGCACTCTGTTATATACCCACACCACTAGCCCTTGTTTCTGATTTGTTTTGTTGTTGGTTTTGGGGTTTGTTTGTTTTTTTGTTTTTTGTTTTTTGTTTTTCCTGAGACAGTGTTTCTCTGTGTAGTCCTGGCTGTCCTGGAACTCACTCTGTAGACCAAGCTGGCCTTGACCTCAGAGATCCACCTACCTCAGCCTCACAGTGCTGGGATTAAAAGTGTATACCACCATTGCCAGTCTGTCGTTTGGCTTTTTTGAGGGAGGGGCATGGTCTTACTCTGTAGCTTGGCTGAACTTGAATTCCCAGCAATCCTCTTGTGTCTGGGGTTGTGGTAGAGCATGTGCCATCACTGCCTGGTTGTTTCTCTGCCTTGCCCGGTGTCGTAAGAGTATCATTTCCTTGAGACTTGGTGTTTTGTTCACTGTTGGTGTCTTTAGCACTGACAGTGTTGCCTAACACATAGATTCTCGTTTTATAAAAAAGGAGCCGTGTGGTGGTAGTAAATCCCTTTAATCCCAGCACTTGGAGGCAGGGGTAGGTGGATCTCTGAGTTCAAGGTCAGCCTGGTCTGCAGAGCAAGTTCAAGGATAGCCAGCACTACACAGAAAAATCCTGTCTGGAACACCCCCCCCAAAAAAAAAAAGGAATAAATATTAATTTTTGTGGAACTCCCAGGTTTGGGGATCTTTTCCCATGTACACTTAGAACACATTGCCCATGTTCTCAGACTTCATCTCAGGGTAGCATGAATGCTGATTGGAAAGCTTACAGATTTAGGATCCCATCATTGCCTATGATCATAGGTTTCAGTCATTAACCATAGGTATAGGTGCAGTGAGTGCACATAAACTTTTTCTCAACCTGTTTCTATGTCAACCCTGTTTCTCATTTTCCTTCAGGCTAAGGGAGAATAAATAAAATGGCTGGGGATAGTGCCTTCCAGCAGTGGCAGGAGAATGTCTGCATTCAATGCCAGACTGGTCTACATAACATAGTGAGTTTCAGAGTAGCCAGAACTATGTAGAGAGACCCTACCTTCCAAAAAAAAAAAAAAAAAAAGTCTTTTTTGACAGATCTGTTTGTGGGCATAGGTTAGAAGTAGTAGGGCATGATGACACTCCCAGCCCCCAGAATTAAACTACCCCACTGTTATAGTTTACAACTAATAAACTATGTACCAGCCTAGATAACCCTACATGCCTAAAGGCCTGTGCCTTCTGCCTGAATCTTGGTTCCTTCTTAGCTTCTTACTGGTCTTAACCTAGCTTCATGCAGCTTTTTCCAAGTAGCTTCCTCTGGGTCTTTGGAGTTTCCAGTTCTTTCTTCCTTTCACTTTATTTTCCCATTATACCTTGTTTGTGTCTTCCATCTTGGTTTGCCTCAGGTTATTGACTGCTTCTCCCACACAGAGCTTTTGTCTTCTCTCAGAATTTAACTTACTTTTTCATATTTTGAATGTTAAAGAAATTAAATTGGATCAGTGAAAGGTGTGCTAAGTTCCTGGACTGGTCTGAGTTACATGGTTTTAGATTTGGCATAAAGTAGTTTAGATCTGACACTGTTAATTGATCTGTTCACAGGCAACAGCGAGTATCAAAGTCACCAGCACCCATGCACCGAGGAAATTCCTCTTCCCCAGCTCCTGCTGCCTCCATCACAAGCATGGTCAGTGGCCTTTAGTAGCTGAATAGCTTTAAGATTTCTGCATCTGCTTCTCTGTGTTGTATCAGTGTGTTCCCTGTGTCTCTAAACACCTTCCATAGGAATACTGACCTATTTATTAGGTCTTCCCCTAACTCAGTAGTACATTGAGGAAAGGATGCTCTAGGAGTTAGGTGAATTTGGGCCAGGACACAGACATCAGTGCTTAAAAATACAGCTGGGTCAGGCCTGGTAACATACACCTAATGTCAGCACTTGGGAGGCAGAGGCTAATGGATTTCTGAGTTTAAGGTTAACCTGGGCCCATCGAGGCCCTGTCTGAAAAACAAACCAGAAGTAGCTGGTGTTCGGAAGTAGAAGGGCAGAGTGAGGCAGGAGATAAGAGAGGAAGTGGCTGGTTACTTCCCAGGGAATCCAGTGAACATGCTGAGAAGTCCACAAATTGTTTTCTTCTGTTATAGGTTTCTTTTTTCTTTCTTTCTTTCTTTTTTTTTTTAAAGATTTTATTTATTTATTATGTATACAACATTCTGCTTCCATGTATATCTGCACACCAGAAGAGGGCACCAGATCTCATAACGGATGGTTGTGAGCCACCATGTGGTTGCTGGGAATTGAACTCAGGACCTCTGGAAGAGCAGTCGGTGCTTTCAACCTCTGAGCCATCTCTCCAGCCCTGTTATAGGTTTCTTTATTTGAGGTAGTTAATCTGGCTTTACCACTGGCTTTTTTTTTTTTTTTTTTTTAATTTCACCCCTACAGACTTTTATTGTCCAATCAAAGCTGGTAGACAAGGGTGAAAAAAATAGTTGTTCTGTGCATCAGGACTCCATATGGGTCTCTGCACTAAACACCTCAAAAGCTCTTGCTTTAGAGAAATTCTGAAAGTTTTGTTCATGAGTTACATCTTGTCTCCAGCCTTTAAAATTTTGGTCACATGCATGATAAAGGTATTAATAAACAAACAGCAGGAACAAAGGAACCTCAATGGTTAAGTCCTAGGAAGTGAGGAGACCTTTAAGATAATTGAATTTTCTTGTATGCAATTTTTTTAAAAAACAAAATTACTAGGAACAAGGCATATCATAGGTTCTGAGGTTGTTGATGAAACATCCCTTCCCTGTTTACCAAGGTACAGTTCCAGTTATGCCCTTCCCACTTTCCCGCCCCACCCCAGGCTAGATAAACATGAGATGAGAGATAGACCTTTTTGGTTTTTCAAGACAGGGTTTCTCTGTGGCTTTGGAGGCTGTCCTGGAACTAGCTCTTGTAGACCAGGCTGGTCTGAACTCTCAGAGATCCGCCTGCCGCTTAAGTGCTGGGATTAAAGGTGTGCACCACCACCGCCCAGCTGAGACAGACCCATTTTTTACAGGTGAATAGGGTTGAAGGTATCACTATTTGTCTCTCTGTGTTTTCTTTCAGTGGCTCTAGACCAGAACATTAGAGTTGCCTCTGCCCATTGTAGGCAAAATGGGGACTCTTGACTCTGTTGAATGGCTTCACTGGTAAAGCCAGGCCCAAGGGCAGGTGCTGCATAGGGCAATGGTCAAGCTTTTCCAAGCATGTGCAAGACCTAGGTTTAAATCCCAGGATCCAAAAAAAAAGAAAAAGAAAAGGCCCTGGCTAGTATTGGAGAAAAAGGCACTTGAATATGGTAATTCTGCCTCTCTTCTCTGCAGCTTTCTCCTTCCTTCACCCCCACCTCAGTGATCCGGAAGATGTATGAAAGCAGAGAGAAAAGCAAGGAGGAAATAGCACCTGGAACAGTGGTTCCTGGTGATGCTAAAGAGGATACTCAGAAGGCCAGCGAAGGTACCGCTCATTTTGTGTGTCAGATGTAGACGGACATTCTTGACTGCAGTGTCAGGGAGGCAGGTTGAATGAGTTCACAGACTTGCTCATTTGACATTCTGTCCAGCTGGGATAACAGATACGTTCTAGCTTAGTCTATGAAGTTGAATGACAAAATTCATTTGGCATATTAATACAGTTCAGTTCTTCCTGTTTAAGATTTTTATATGTATTGCCTGCAGGTACGTCTGCACACGGAGGTATGCCTATATAAGAGTGCACAGCAACTTCTGAACCTGGAGTTACAGGTGGTTGTGAGCAGCCATATGGATGCTGTAATTGAACCCAGGTCTTCAAGAGCATCCAGTGCTTTTAACTGTGGAGCTATATCCATATGAACTAAAGCTACCATTTGTGTAGAGCAAGACACTTAACTAGGTTGGACTGCTTTTGTGGTCTAGCTTTACCCAATAGCTGTCCTTTGGCTGAAAGGGATATAGAATAGACAAAGGCTTTTGTTTGTTATGGGTTTTTGGTTTGTTTGTTTTGAGACAGGATTATACTGTGTAGCCCTAAACTCAACAAAGATCTACTGGACTCTGACTCCCAAGTCCTGGGATATAAGGGACTAAGCCTGGCCATTTTTTTAATGGTGTAAGTCTTTTTTGAGTTTTTTTTTGGTTGCATCAAAAATCTTTTATGCACTGTGAATGTAGCTCAGTGTTAGAATACTTGCTTAGTATGTACAAAGCCATGGGTTTATGTCTAACACCCTTCAAGAAAGGAAAATGGGGGAGGGGAGGTGTTACACCAACCATAAAAGTAATTAGAAGTCCTTAAAACTTGGCATCTTCAGGCTGGAGATATGGCTCAGAGCACTGATTTGCTCTTCATAGGACCTGGGGTCAATTCCCAGCACCCACATTGGCCACTCACAACCATCAGTGACTTTAGCCCTGGAGTATCCAGCACCCTCTTCTGGTCTCTGTGAGCACTGAACTCACATGATGCACAGACATGTACAGGCAGAAAACCTATCCATACACATTAAGAAGTTAAGCTTAAAACAAAACATGCATGTCTACATTTAAAGCAAATGGCATTCCGTATGAATTGTCAGCTTTTTAAAAAGATTTGCTGGGCTGTTGGGAATCAAAATAAATTGGGAAATGGTGTCAATACCACAGTGTTCTATGATTGAATCCTTACAGAGACCCTGCTGACATCTAATCCCATATCCAATACTGATCAAGACTCTTCTCCTACGACAAATCCTAAACTTTCGACATTACAGCGGTCTTCATGCTCCACTCCACTGTCCCAGAACAATCGTTATACCAAAGAACAAGATTATCGATCTAAAGCAGCTGGGAGAAAAACACCCACATTAGCAACCCCAGTTCCAGGAACACCTTTTCTCCGTCCTACCCACCACGTTCCCCTGGTCCCTCATGTTCCTATTGTTCGGCCTGCTCACCAGCTTCACCCAGGGTTAGTCCAAAGGCTGATAGCCCAAGGAGTACATCCACAGCATCTTCCAAGTTTGCTACAAGCTGGTGAGTTTGACGGGTGTGGGTGGTCAGTGGACATTGCATAAAAATTGCTGCCACTAATTAAGTGTTATATTGTGGTAGGTAGGTGTACCTAAGTAGTGGGTTCAATCCCTTTAGCCCGTTAAAAAGATTAGGAAACCAGGCTTTAGCATTCATTTACATTGTTTCTGTGAGTATGCTTGTGTGTCCTGACACATGTATGGAGGCAGAAGCAGGCAGATCTCAAACTAATTTCAGGGCAGCCAAGGCTATATAGAGAAACCCTGTCTGGAAAAATGAAGAGGCTGGAGAGATGGCTCAGAGGTTAAGAGCACCAACTGCTCTTCCAGAGGTCCTGAGTTCAATTCCCAGCAACCACATGGTGGCCCGCAACCATCCGTTATGAGATCTGGTGTCCTCTTCTGGTGTGCAGATATACATGGAAGCAGAATGTTGTATACATAATAAATAATAAAAAGAAAGAAAGAAAGAAAAAGAAAATGGAGTGGTCTTTCAAATTTTATTATTTGAAAAAAATGATAGGGTGGTGGTGGTGCATGCCTTTAATCCAAGCACTCCAGAGGCAGGTGGATCTCTTTTGAGAGTTCAAGGCCAGCCCAGCCAGGACTGTTTCACAGAGAAATCCTGTGTAAAAAAAAAGTGCCACCACACCCAGTTTATTTCCTCCTTCTAAGTTTCCAAACCAGCAAAACTTGTAAAATGTGAGGGTTTTTTAGGTACGTGAATACTACTTCTTTCTCTTCATCAGGTGTGCTTCCCCCTGGGATAGACATGGCTCCTCTACAGGGAATATCTGGCCCACTCCTGGGACAACCCTTGTACCCTTTCTCTGCTGCTAGTCACCCAATCCTAAACCCTCGTCCTGGGACCCCTCTACATCTGGCAGTGATGCAGCAACAGCTGCAGCGCTCAGGTAAGGTTCACAATGGGCCAGGGTAGCTGACCACACCATAAGTTTCTGAGATACTTCTAGTAGCAGTGAATTATCACTGACTCCTTAGCTTGTCCTACTAGTACAACAGGTGTCACTAAAGAAACAGGTGAAGGGAACTGACCCATACAGTCTTTTCGGTTATTTTTACTGCAAGGACAGTAGGAGCCAGGCACACACTGGCCTTGTTTTTCACCCCTTTGAAGGCCGAGAATCTTTCCTGAGATATGGTCCCGATAGCCTTGGTGAATTTACAGCATTGGCTTCCAAGTACCTTAGCTTTCCCATGTAAAGTCATGTAGCATCCAGGAAGTACTGGATAGACACTCCTCCATCCCTGAAAGTAACAAACTATTCCAGCAAAGTAGGTAATTAAATACTATCAGTAGTGACCTTGTAGTGGTCTTGGGAGTGAGACTGTCCAAGGGCCTGGCCCCTCTTAATAGATTTGTGAAGTTTTTATGGAGTGTGAATAGAGCAACTTTGCTGCACTGAGTGACACTCTTCTCTCCGTAGTTCTGCATCCTCCAGGCTCTGGTTCCCAGGCAGCACCTGTCAACGTTCAGACTCCTCAGAATGTTCCCGGCAGGTCAGGCCTGCCCCACATGCACTCCCAGCTGGAGCATCGTACCAGTCAAAGGAGCAGCTCCCCTGTTGGCCTTGCCAAATGGTTTGGCTCAGATGTGCTACAACAGCCTCTGCCCTCTATGCCCACCAAAGTCATCAGTGTAGATGAACTGGAATACAGACAGTGAGCATGGCAGGTGGGCTCACCCATCTGGACCTATGGTGGCACCCTAGTCATGATGCTCATTCTCCATCTTTATTTATGGGCTTTTACATTGGAGCACTCTGTGTGAAGGGGACCCATATACCTACCGTGAACTACATTATGACAGAAGGCTGTAAACAATCAAAATGGAGCCTACACGGTCCAAATACAAGGGACACAACATTATCAATCTTTGAAGTCTTTCTTTTATAACATGTGAATGAAGTGTTGGTGTCTTCTGGAAGTGACACCTAAGGGTTCTGAATAAAATGTATAGACCCTTATGTACAGACCTGTGTATAAACTTTTGTATATACGTATAGGATAGCTTTTTTGAACTTATACAGCTGTACATAAAGTAGCTATTAGTTAGGCCTGTGTCAACTGTTTGGATTTTTTTCCACTTGTATATTTGGGACTTTTTCTTTTGGTTTATTAAAAGTTGCATATGCCACGTGTGTGAACAAAGTGACTGGTTCTGTGCTTATTTCTTCCATGAATCTTGTCTCTTTCACATTTTAATTTTGACTTTTCCCTACATGTAAAGTTCCCACAGCATAAGTGTAAGCTGGGCTAAACCTGAAGGGCATAAAAAATCTGTTGGGGAAATCAAGTATTTGGCAATTTCTCTGAAACTTACCGTTTCTCCCTGTTAATCCCGCTTTAATTCCAATTTGACCTGTCTTTCCTTTGCTTCTGCTGTGTTAGCTCCTCCCATACTGTGTCTACTCTCCACATAAAATTTTTACTCAATCCAAAGTATTACATAATTTGCAGGAAAGGCATTCTAAAAAATAGTGTTATCCTGATTAAACTTATTTTCAATCACTAGATAATTATGGACTTAGGGCTATAAATGCCATTTTAACTCCACTGTAGAGATTTAAAATATGCCATTCTCCATTTTATAGTTGGATTTTGACTGCAGGGGTAAATATAGCTTATTGCTCACAAGTCTTGGGTCTCTGTGATTAAAATCCTACCGCCTACTCTGCATTCAAGGACAAGCAAGAGGTTGCTTTTTCAACAAAACCTGGCTGTGAGTTAAGCATGAGGACAATCTGGTACTTCCAAATTTATTAGATGCCCTTAACTCTCAAGTGACTTCACAGCCTGAGAAACATGCTTTCACCAGAGAAACCTGGAAAAAGCAGTCCCAACTGTCAAATGGAGGAACACTAGTGTACTTCTTTCCCCAAGTATACACTTGAGCCAGTAGTGGGGGGAGGGGTGGTAAAGAAGAACGGCCAAAAAGAATTACTGTGCAGGCTGAAGCTGGTGGAACAGGCACAACAAAGCACAAAGGGGACCAGGAGATTAAAGTATACAGAAGCTAGATACACAGCCTTCAACACTATATTAACTGGAGAAAGGTAGAAGAATCTCAAAGAGTTCAAAGTCAGTCCTATATAGTGAAGTTCAAGGCCAGCTTTGAGGAGACAAGAGCCTTAGAGAAAAGCAGGAAGCCGGGCGGTGGTGGCTCACACCTTTAATCCCAGCCCTCGGGAGGCAGAGGCAGGGGACCTCTGAGTCCGAGGCCAGCCTGGTCGACAGAGCGAGTGCCAGTGTAGGCTCCAAAGCCACAGAGAAATCCCGTCTTGAAAAAAAAGTAGGAAATTCATGCGGCAAAAGAGATCAAATACTTCGTAGCCAGTATGTGCCTCATACCTGTAATCCAATTACTCTTTAAGGTTAACACAGGAGGGATTACCTACAGCTTGAGGCCAGCCAGCTAGCCACCTGGAGATTCCAGTCACACTCAAGTAGAGGGGGAAAGGGTTCTTTGGAGCAAGACTGTGGTCATCTAGTATGCATGAATGATTTTTAGAAGCATTTGTGACTAGAAAGATGTGATAAAGAGAAACTAACAATGTGAGAGAGAAGCACACAAACCTACCTCCAGGCCTAGAGAGATGGCTCAACAGATAATGAATACCCAGGTTCCATTTCAAGTACCCATATTATGGCTCACATCCATCATTAACTCCAGTTCCAGGACATTCAAAACCCTCTTCTGGCCTCTGCAGTCACCAGACACAAATAGTGCATAGACATATACAAAGGCAAAACACCCATAAACGTATTAAAAAATAAAAACCAACATTGAGAGAGGGCAAGTGAGGTGAGAAAAATAACTGTTGTTTCCCAAAAGAAACTATGGAGCAAGAAGTCCTTTCGAGGGCATGAGGAATCAGAAGTGGGAATAGTGTATACAGAGGGGCCGGGTGTTGCCACTCAGTTAGTCAAAGATGGACACTTTGTGAATGACACACACAAATAAAACAAAGGTAATTTACAGGAATAAACACAGTTCTTCAATTCTAGTACCTTTATCAGCAATTTAAGGAAACTGATTTGATAGTCTTAGAGCTACGTAGTGAGACCCTGTCTCAAAGTCACTATATTCTCTGGATGACATTCAGCTCAAGGCTCTAGCAGACATTTTTATTTTAAATTTTGGGCAGCCAGCTGCCCAAAATAGTTAACTATAGTGAACAGAGTAAGTGAGAGAGACCTAATGAATACATAAGACTTCTGTGAAAATGCCATTTCAATGATTAAGCTAACACTCCCTCTTAATGGAGCTTTAGCATCCTAATTTAAGAAATGGTGCAGAACAGTGGGTCTGCTTAGCTATACTAAAGCCAGGAAAATGGGAAATTTTAAGCCATGTCATGAGAGACTCATGCGACCAGTCTTCCTGAGACCTCAGGAGAAGGGTCTTTGAATGCAAGAATGCACCTCATTGGGCATGGTGGATTATATAATGCTTCTAATCTCTGCATTTAGCGGGTAGATGCAGGAGGATCTCTCTTAAGTACGAGGCCAGCAAGAGTTACATAAATCTTGCCCGTCTGTCTGTCTGTCTGTCTGTCTGTCTGTCTGTCTGTCTGTCTCTCTCTCTCTCTCTCTCTCTCTCTCTCTCTCTCTCTCTCTCGGTTCCTCGAGATGGGGGTTTTCTGTAGCCTTGGCTATACTGGAACTCATGCTGCAGACCAGATTGGCTTCGAACTTACAGACCTGCCTCTGCCTCTGCCTCTGCCTCCCAAGCGCTGGGACTGAAGGCATGTGCCACCACTGCTGGGTGAGACCTTGTCTCAAACCCAAAAAATAATAAAAAAGAATGTACCTCTCTAGCAGCTTGAGGCAGTAAAGCTTAAGAGAGTTTAACCTGAGACCCTATTTGGTATGGGTCATATACATCTTGGATTAATATACTTGGCAGCCTAATTTCTGTACAACATATACTATGTACATACACCTCTCCAAACAATGTATCTAGCTGCCCCAGAACCCCTATGGAACCCTAACCTGTATCAGGATACACATACTCCCATCTCTGAACAATACAGATTTGCCCACAGGTAACAATCAAATTCACAATGTTCCTGTTAACTGATTCCCTCTGTCCATAAATAGAAGGGCCTAGCTGGCCTTATCTGGTTCTGGGTGCATATGCAGCAATGCAAACTGTCTTCTAAATAACTATTAGGTAAAATCTATTATTCCAACGTATGCCTGTCCCTGAAATCAGATAGAATTTGGGAAGTGACATGCAATAGGAAAAGAATATATAACCTATAAATAAAACAGTAAACAGCAAAGCCAGGTATGGTGGCACTCGCTTTTAATTTAGCGCTTGTGAGGTAGAAACAGGAGGATCATCTCTGTGAGTTCAAGACCAGCCTAGTTAACAAAGCTAGCTCCAAGACAGTCAAGAACTAGAGACCTTGTCTCAAAACAATACAAAACTCAGAGAGAACCCCAAACTCCATTCATTGGTAGCCAACCCCTCCTTTTTTAAAAGACCTTGAGACCCTAGGCTGTAGACGTGGGTCCTCAGTATTCCCACTCACTCAGCCTGCTGTCAACCTTTGACAGTGTATCCCTCCATAATCCACATTATTGCTTTGCTCCAAATGAAATTACCTTGCTTGTAGTACAAAACCCTGGAAGGCCTTAATTTCAATTCTTTGGATAATAGGCCAAGAACCTGGAAATACCTAACCCAGATCCCAACCACTGGAAGCACATTCCCAGCCAGTGACCCTGACACAAACTACATCTTCTCTTCAGAACCATCAAGTCTAAGTATCAGAGAAGGAAAAGGTAAAGTGATATGTTTGTTTTGTTCTAGGGGGTGGACACTGCATTTCATGAAGTTTAAACAAGTCTTGACTATGCATGTCATCAAGCTGAAGGAAAACTCAAGGGCTGTGGGACTGGCAACTGGGGGAGGGGTAACTGAATGATGGACTCAAGACCTCTTCAAAAACACTGAGGCTTTGCAAAGGATTTGGACTGCCCTCTCTTTAGCATCCTGAAGTGCTAATTGCTTAAGCAAAGTGAATCTTGATTGACCTGAGGAGTCCAAAAATCTCAACAGGCTCTCACTGAGAACAAACCTATCTAGAAATTCCACAGTCCTAAAACTCAATTCCTTCCTGTAGCGTTGTGACAGGCTTTCGGTTACACCCTATCAGTGTATGCCACAGTGACAGACGCCAGTCTGTAGGCTGAAAAGCAACTGGCCTGAGACAAATGAGACCTACCTGAATCTGGAGTCAGTGCTGAACCCAAAGAAAGCAAAAAGATAGCTGTAGACAGCACAAGGGACAAGCCTGAGAACAGGGTCAGGACTCATCTTTCCTCAGATTGCTAAAGGTTCTATAGCTCATCTCCTTTGATTTTTATCAAGGCCTCCTCTACCCTCCCTGTAGATCACATTAAAGGTGAGTTAGCATGTTTAGACTTCTCTGTACCTATGGGCCCACATTCTCACTAAGCCATGATGTGATCGCTGCCAACCATCTTCAGATAATCAGACTGCCAAGTGCTTTCTCCTGTAGTCTTAATGACCGTCCCTCCCACTCCTAGCAATGAGTATCCATCATTATTCTGGTAACACCAGCTGCCACACTTCTAATGTCCTCCCAACCTTACCCAACTTACAAGCTCAGGGACAGGCTGCCAAAGGATTACAGCAAAAGTTTTAGCTTGGAGGTCCTGTGACTCGAAGACTGTGATAAAATACAACTGAATCTAGTTTTAAAAAGGGCTGAGTAGCCGGGTGTTGGTGCCGCACACCTTTAATCCCAGCACTCAGATCTCTGTGAGTTCGAGGCCAGCCTGGTCTCCAGATCGAGTGCCAGGATAGGCTCCAAAGCTACACAGAGACACCCTGTCTCGAGGAAAAAAAAAAAAGTGGGGGGGGGGGCTGAGTACAATTGCAACCTTAACAGTTAATGCCATTAACCCTGTAGTACATAATGAAGTTGAAGTTTATAAAGGCTAAGTAATCTTTTTTAGGTTCACAGCTAAGATAAAACCTACAACTCAAACCCCACTCTGCTTTATCATAGCAGTCTACTCAACTGCTATCTTCCAAAACAGACCAGAACCAGGGGAAATAAGCAGATAACTGCCCTTGCCCTTGCCAATGTCCTGAGAAAAGACCCCTGACAGGGAAGCAAGCTGCACCCAGGTGAGAAAGCCTCTCATGACTATGCCTCACAAGGACATTACACGACCCCATTATCTATTTCACACTCTGCAGCTGCCTCTCTGCACAGACAGGCGCTTCCTCATTCAGCTCACCCCACAGCAAATCAGACAATGACACACAGCCAACGGGCCCATCAGGGTTTTATACAGTTCAAGAGAAGTGATACCAAGGTAAGAAAGGTGGTGTTGCTGAGATGCAAGTACACACTGGTGAACCCAACACTTGGGAGATGGAGGCTGATGGATAAAGACAATTCCAGGGGAGCCTCAGATACAGAGTTCAAGGCCAGCCTGAAATAAATGGGCCCCTACCTCAAAAAAAAAAAAAAAAAAGACAAATGATGTCCCAGTTTGGAGTCTCCACATCTATCCCTGTACCACAATCCAATGGCTGCCAAAGACAGAGGGTTGAGGAGGCTACTTGGTCATAAGGAACATTGCTATGGCTGGCCAGCAGAGGTTTCACTTCTTTACAATCTGAATGACGTCTTCGTCTTCCAATGTATGGTCTTTACCCACTTTCTGAGGATTATGTTTCACAGAGAGACCCCAGACCAAAGCGCTGTATAGAAAAGAATAAAGATAGTCAGTGGAGTAACAACCAGTTTTAGCCCCAGTTGCCTTACCAGATTTAGCATCCTGGCTCTTAAAAGACACAGACTTCAAAGCTCTCTTCCAAATCAGGGCACACACTCAAAGCCATTTCCACAGCAGTGTAGCACACTGGAACCTCACACACAAATGCTTTCAAGAAATCACGGGATTGCTCTCATTCCATAGTGAATTGAAGGAAAGCAAAAGAATGGGGGCTGAACCAGTAGTGGCACACACCTTTAATCCCAACACTTGCTTGGGAGGCAGAGGCAGGGAGATCTCTGCCTGTGAGTTCGAGCCTGGTCTACAGAGTAAGTTCCAGGACAGCCAGGGCTGTTGCATAGAGAAACCCGGTCTCAAAAAACCAACCAACCAATAAAAAACAAAAAACAACCACCTGGGACAGAGAGATGGCTGAGCAGCTAAATGCACTTACAGCTTCTCCAGAAGACCCAAAGAAGCTTTCAGCACCCTCTGTCTCTAACCCATAATGCTGGGCTTACAGGCATTCAGGGCCAAACACAGTTTTTATGTGAGAGTAGGGGATTTGAACTCAAGTCTTCTTATTTACAATGCAAGCACTCTTATCCACTAAGCCATTTCACACCCGCTAAAATGAGTATCTGCCAAAAAGGAAGGTGAATTAGTGAGGGCAAGCAGGAACCTACGGCCCAGCAAACACTCCTGAGCTGAAAAGGCTTCTGAAACTCCTCTTGCTCCAATTAGGTATGCAAGGCTTTCAGACACTGAGAGGGAGCTGGAGAGATGGAACAGGGATAAAAGCATATGTTGCTCTTGCAGAGAACCCAAGTTTGATTCCCAGCATCCATACCAGGTGACTCACAAATATTATTTCAAGTGATCTGACAATGCCTTCTTCTGGGCTCTGCACACATGTGACACACATACACATAAAATAGAAACAAACATTAAGAGGGGAGGCAGTCCTGTTGGCACATGCCTATAATCCCAATTGTCGGGAGGCAGAGGCCAGCCAGGGCTACATAAAGAGAGTGTAATCCTGCCTTATGAATCCTCCTCTAAGATTCACTACTTGTGAAATCAAGTAGCTCACAAGAAAAGGAAGCACCACATGCCATGATGCTTACTATTTAAATTCTTTGATAAGATTTTTGTGAATCTTCATGCAGAAATCTTCCACCGTGGTCCTGGAGTAGGGCAGCACCACTGGAGAGGTGTAATCTGGTAACTGTCCTTTGGGTTTAGTGTAACTAGAACACAGGAAAGACACAAGTGTCATGTGCTGAACACAAAGCAACCCTCGATTGCCTCTGCCATCAGGCCAGGAGGATCTCCAATCTGAGAGCAGAGCACTCAACAGGAAGCACTTTACTTCTACCCCTAAAACACAGACAAATCTGAAGACTTACATTCTCACTAGTTTCAGATAGTCCCAGATCTTTTCCAACAGGTCATCAAAATTCCATCGGTGATGGGCAGAAATGGGTACACAGTGAGGCACCTTATAAATGATATCCAGTTCCTCAATGGAGATCTGATCAATCTTATTCAAGACATAGATACAGGGGATGTAAACTCTACACAAGGAGAAGAAAAGCTATTAGCTGGGTGACCCAATCTGATCCTAGAACTCAAATAAGGTACAAGGAGAGAACCAACTCTACAAAATGTCTTCAACCTCCACGTTTGCACCACGTACACACATTCAAGAATACATATCTGTCTGTCTCTGTCTCTCTCTCAGACACACACACACTGATGACAATTTTTTTTAAGTTCTCTACAAATATAAACACAAGGAACTGGAAATGCTCAGCAGCCAGGAGCACTCACTCTCCCACAGAACTTTGTTTGGTTTCCAGAACCCACACTGGATAGCTCACTAATTCCTATAGCTCTAGTGACTCAATACCCTATTCTGGCCTCCTTGGGCACTTGCACACAGGTGCAGACACATACATCTAAAAGTAAAAACTAGTAAAAATTAAAAAGTAAGCAAGTACAAAGTCTAAAAATTGAATTATAGATTGAGAATTACCAAAACTCAAGCCCTAGTTTCAGACATAAGGCTGGTTCCTAGGAAATTTAAGAATATAAGGGTTTTTTGTATTGTTTTGTTTTTAAAGGAGAAAAGAAAAAACAAAAATAGAGTGGCGCATGCCTGCAATGCTAGCAGTGGAAGGTGGAGGAAGGTACATCCCCCAAAGTTCAGGGTAAACATACAATAGCAAGCTACTGTCTCAACCCCTCCGCCCAAAAGATATGCCTATGATCTCTCTACCTCTCTTACTCTCGAGAGAAGGTTTCTCTGTGCACCACTCTGGCTGTCCTGGAACTCACTGTGTAGACCAGGCTGGCCTTGACCTCAGACATCTACCTGTCTCTGAAGGAACTAAAGGCATGTGCCACCACTGCTTGGCATATACACCTGTAATTTCAAACAACATCCTTCTTTTTTCTTCTTTTCAGCCAGTTCACGGTAAGCTAAACCGAATCGTGAATTATAGCCCCAGCTCATGACTGTTTTTAAAGACTAAAACTATTTTTTGTTTGTTTGTTTGTTTGTTGTTGTTGTTGTTTTTTGAGACAGGGTTTCTCTGTGTAGTCCTGGCTGTCCTTGAATTCAGAGATCTGTCTGCCTCTTGGATTGCAGATGTGTGCCTTTATAAACTTTTCCTTAAGTATAACATTTACCAATGCTATACCACTACTGTACAATCAATATGACAGTTAAGATTACTAGTAATTAGACAAGCTGTAACTTCTCAGATTTTAATTGCTTCACTTGTAAATCGTCCAACTCAAAGCATGTTTTCAGTTACTCAAATTCTTCAAGTAAACAAACTAAAAAGATTCTGTGTAAATGTTAGGAATAACTGCAACAAAGTGGTTCAAATTATTAAAGTGCTAATGGAGGTTTCAGCCATATACAGTTAGGATGCATGGACACATCTTGGTGCTCTGACTTCTGCAAAATGGCCTATGACTGCTCAAATAATAATTGGAGAGAGCAGACTGACCAAGCCCCCTCTTCATCTACCACCTGACAGAAGAGCTTAAGAGGCAACAAAGGTCACACACAGCAAATAACTCAAACAGCAAATAACACCATCATTAAGCAAACTGCAGAGCAAGGGAAGAAGCTAGAAATGAAGACTAACCCCCATGTACAGTGAAGAACTCAAGACCCCACTGTAGGCAGCAGGACAACTGTAGAGCTGCGGTTGGGTTGCACCAAATCTTCCAGATTTGCAGCCCATTGTTAGTTTCAGTCATAAGCGTCAAACTTAGTCACCAAGACACACTGAGTACCTGTTTCCTTCTACCACATCAATGAGGTCATCAGCTGTGGCATCACTACGCAGAGTCACATCAGCATTGTGAATTTTGTACTCAGCCAGGATGCTCTTCACTGTTTCAGCATCTAATTCACTCTGAGGGCACTGAATGGATAGAGTTAAAAAAAAAAAAAATCAGGGAGGACGGGGACCATATACTTTTCTTTTTTGGGACACAGGGTCTTACTATGTATATGTAGCTCATAGTAAGGCTGGCCGGGAACTCAGAGACCTACCTGCCTCTGCCTGAGTTCGTGTGGCACATATTTAGCCTCTGTACTTTTCTTTTTAGACTGCTTTCAAACTCACTAAGTAGCCAAGAATGACCTTTATCCTCCTAACTATAACTCCCAAGTGCTTGGATCATAGACATGCAACACCACACTCTGTTAATGTTAATGTGGTACTATGAATTAAATCCAAGGTTTTGTGCACGCTAAACAAGCACCCTACCGAGCTACATCCCCAACCCTGTGCCTGAAAATTCCTAGATAAAGTTTAAACTCACACCAGGCAGTGGTGGTACAAATCTTTAATCCCAGCATTTGGGAGGCAGAAACTTCAAGGCCAGCCTGGTCTACAGAGCAAGTTCTAAGACAGGCTCCAAAGCTAGAGAAACCCTGTCTCAAAAGAAACAAACAAACAAAAAAACAAACTAAAAAAGAAAAAAAAAACAAATTAAAATTACATTGCCCTGGAGGAAAGTAATTAATTTATAGTAGAATATAACTAAAAAAAAAACTTTCTAAGCTCATAGGTAGGTGTGTAATGTGCTAAACTGTGTCTGTATCATAACCTATTCCCAATTCAGACACTGAAGTCTCACAATGTGACAATAATAGATGACGTCATCTATAAGGAGCTAATTAGAACAGGCCATTAGGGTACAGTACTAATTCAATATCAACATGACAATCACTTCCCCAAACCTGTTGTTCAAACCATCTAACAGAGCTATTAACATCAGCTATAGCATATTAATTCAAAGAACTCAAAGGTCAAATATTATGACAAAATAAATGGGAAGATCTTCTGGGACAAATAGCTTGAACCTATGTTAATCTGAACTCAGGGGAAATTCTTACATCAAAGCTGCACCAACTGATAAAACTGCTCACTCCCCTTCTTTTTGAAATATTGTCTTTATTTGGTCTCCAACAGCCTAATTTTCTTCAGTTTTCCTTCCCCCACTTTGTCTTAAACTGTTTTCTTTCTTACCAGGCTGGCCTTGAACCCTCAGAGATCAGCCTGCCTCTGCCTCCTAAATGCAGGTATTAAAGATCTGTGCTTTGTGCATTAATCATGTATATGAGCATGTAATTAAAAAAAATGAAAATTTCAGGGTCAGCAAGATGCTCAGTAGGTAAGGGGGCCAGCTGCCAAGTTTGACAGCCTGAAATCAATTCTCAGGACCCATATGGTTGGAAGAGAACTTAGTTCTGTAGTTTCTCCTCTGACCTCCACAAAAAAAAAAGCACTGGTGTGTGTGTCTGCCTCCACCTCAACACTCCCACCCCTCAACCACTGCCCCCCCCTTTTTTGTTTTTAAGGAGTCTCTACTGAGCTTTAATGACAGAATCAGCAGGCAGAAGGCAGCAAAACTCTTGAGTTCAAGGTCCATATGGTCTCCACAGATATTTCCAGGCTAGCTGCAGCTTCAAAGTGTGACTCTTGTCTAAAGAAACCTCCTCTGCCCTCCAAGCACCAGACACACATTAATGTATCACGCAGGCAAACCAGCCATATGCATAAAATAAAAACCTTTTGTTTGTTTGCTGTTTGTTTTCAAGACAGAGTTTCTCTGTGAAACCCTGGTGTAGCTGGAATTTTCTTGTCCCACCAGGTCCCGCTGCCCTTCTCAGTCCCAAATAGGCACACAAAGATGCTATATTAATTATAAACTGCTGGCCTATGACTAGGGCTTCTTATTGGCTAGCTCTGTCTTAATTACTAACCCATAACTACTAATCTATGTATCTCTACATGGTCTTCTCTCACGGAAGCACCCGGTGCATCCCATCCTCCTGGCCCCTCCATGGCATCTCCTGCGGTGCGGTGCCTCTCTGCCTCTGCCTACCTTTCTCAGAATTCTCCTTGTCTCCTAGTCCCACCCATCTCCTATCTCTATGGGCCAATCAGTGTTTCATTCATCAACCAATAAGAGAAACATATACACACAGAACACCCCCATCACCCTGGCTGTCCTAGAACTTAGATATCAGCTTCCTCTGTCTCCTTAATGCTGGCATTAAAGGTGTGTGCCACCAGGCCTAGCCAAAGCCTTTCGTTTCTGAGAGAGGGTTTTGGTATGTAGCCCAGACTGATCTCAAACTCACAACTAGGGTGACTCAACCTCCAAACTGCTAAAATTACAGGAGTATGCCAATACACTACAAGCCCCCAGTTCTTCACAGAAGCACTGGAACAACCTCTTACATGGTTTCTTCATTGTAACGCTTAAATCAATTCAATACGAAAGCTTATTAGGATCCCAATAGAACATAAGTCCAAAAGTTGGGTGTGGTATCATATGCCTTTGACTCTTAACACTTAAGAGGAGGAGGAAGGAAGATCAGGACTTCAAGGCCAGCCTGGTATATAAAAGACCTTGTTGCAAAACACTAAAAAATAAAAAAGTTAAATGTGGGGCTGGAGAAATGGCTCAGTAGTTAAGAGCACTTTCTGCTCTTGCAGAAGACCTGGGTTCAATTCCCAGCACCCACATGGCAGCTCACAACCTTCTGTAACTCCAGGGTTATTTGATGCCCTCCTTTTAGTGTCCTCAGGCACCACACATATGTGATATACAAATATGCAGGCAAAACCCTCATATGCTTGAAATAAAAATGAATAAAATCATGCCGGGCGTTGATGGCACACGCCTTTAATCCCAGCACTTGGTAGGCAGAGGCAGGTGGATCTCTGTGAGATCGAGGCCAGCCTGGTCTCCAGAGCGAGTGCCAGGATAGGCTCTAAAGCTACATAGAGAAACCCTGTCTCAAAAAAAAAAAAAAAAAAAGGATAAAATCAAGGTTATTCCACAGGTCAAACTATAACAAATGGCCCTATGCAGTGAATTCATTTCTTGCGTGTTCACTATGCTGCTTTCATGTATCTATCTCAGAAACCTACACTCACAAACACCTTTAAGATATCCCCTGGAGTGACATTCTCATGTCACCCCAGTGAGTATTTCCCTGAACAATGCACTTAAAAGGTAGCCCTGTGGGTCATGGTAACACAAGCCTTTAATCCCAGCACTCGAGAGGCAGAGGCAGGTGGATTGCTGAGACTGAGGCCAGCCTGGTCTACAGAGTGAGTTCCAATATAGCCAGGGCTACACAGAGAAACCCTGTCTCAAAGAAGAGAAAGAAGTAGAAAGGTAGCCTTAGAGACTGGGGCTGTATAGTTAAGTTTGTAGAATGCTTACTTAGAATGCACAAAGCCCTGGATTCAAAGCCCAGAAACCAGGCACATTGGCAAACATGTCATCCCAGCTCTTAGGAGGCAGAAGCAGTATTAGAAATTCAAGATTAATCTCAGGTACACTGCAAGCTTCAGGCCAACCCTCAGGTCTGGGGAGTGGAGAACAGCTTCCTCACCTTTCCCTACTTTACCAATCTAATAGACTATATTTTCCTCATTAATTGTTCATTTACAGAAGAATGAGGGTTCTTAACTACTCTGTCTTTCTCTATATCCTCCCTCCCTTTGTCACTCCCAGAGCTTAAAAGAATACTTGGTCTCTCGTTAGTTCTCTATAAATTCATGTTAAATAAATTAAAACATAGGATACTGGCAACTACTTTATGGTAATATTGTCCAAATGCTTATACTACCCTAGGTAGAGACCTAAAAAGGCAAAATAAAGTTGAAAAAGTCAATCTGTTAATGTCTCCATGTCTTTCTTATCAGTCATTACAAGGTCACTGGATTATCTCAATAAGAGCAGGAAAAGGCCAGAAAATTTCCAAATTACCAATTTCTGCACATTCAAATCCACTCTCATGCCAATCCCTTAAATCAATATTCCACCCCAAGTCACACTTACAGTGGCTGTGAGATTAATGCCTCCCTTGTCTTTCTTCTTAAAGCCAATGTTGGGGGGTTTGCTGTTCAATCGAATCCCAAAGCCTTCCAATTCATTTTCAATTATCTTCTTATGTCCCAATGGTTTTAGGACATCCAGAACAATCAAGATCAAATTACATGTTCGGGCCACTGGGGGTAAAAATGATACCCTAAATTGAATGCATACAGCCTTTACTTACCCAAAAACTCAAACTAAGGTGTTTTCTGTCTAGCCCCTAGAGTATGACCTTTTTTCTCTTGTTGTTATAAAAATATAAAATGCTTAAGGTTACCAAAGATTTATTCTAGCTATCAATTCACAGTACATACCTTAAAGTTATCAAACAATCACCCAGAACAGCAGCCCATCTTTTATACATGAGTAAGACAATCAAACTAATAATATAAACTGAGTAATAAACTAAAAAATAAGCTTAAAAACATTTTAAAATACAAACTCTAGGGTGCTGGAGAGATGGCTCAGTGGTTAAGAGCACTGACTGTTCTTCCACAGGTCCTAAGTTTAATTCCCAGCAACTACATGGTGGCTCAAAACCACCTTGAATGAGATCTGGTGCCCTCTGCTGGCATGCAGGCAGAAGACTGTATACATAATAAATAAATAAAAATCTTTAAAAAAAAAAAAATACAAACTCTAAAATAAAAACCAGATTATATTACCTGTATTACATGATTACAGTCATGTATTTGGTTTGAGTTTTAATAGGTATGAGCATTTGCCTGACTACCACACAGAAGATCCCTTGAAACTGGAAACACAGAGAGCTGTAAGCTACTATGTGGGTGAGAATAAAACTTGGATTCTCTGTAAAGGCCAGCTGGTGATCCTAACCACTGAATCATCTTTCCAGCCCTCAATTAACATACATTTAATCAGCCTTATCAAACTACAATTTACAATAATATACTACAGCTGTTTTGCAGATGATTTAATGATATAAGCACCACACTAGTCAAGATATAGTAAGATAGACGTGGTGGCAGACACTTGCAATCCCAGCATGAAGATCAGGACATCCTCAGCTACCGAAACAAATTAAGGTCAACTAGGCCATGGGAGACTATGTCAAAAATAAGTCAATCAAGTCGGGCGTTGGTGGCTCATGCCTTTAATCCCAGCACTTGGGAGGCAGAGGCCAGCCTGGTCTACAGAGCGAGTTCCAGGACAGGCCCCAAAGCAATACAGAGAAACTCTGTCTCGAAACACCTCTCCCCCTCCCCCTCCCCCCCACCCGAAAAAAAAGTAAATCAATCAAAATATACAGAACACTCAAATCACCTCCAAAAGCTGTACCATTTTTAGACCATTTCTCTTATTCCTTGACAATCACCATAGAAAGTTTTACTTTTAAAAATTCCACATAAATGGAATAAAATGAAATGTATTCTTTTCTGCTCAAATCTTTTAATTTAGCACTTTTTAAGATTCAACCATATTGTGTATGTTATCAGTAACTTATCTTTTTTATAAGTGAGTAAACTATTACCTGCTATTCACCTATGGAAGAACATATGCATTGTTTTCTATTTGGAAGTATAATGTGAATCTGTGTATTTGAGAGGCAGAAGCAAGCAGATCTCCGTGAGTTCAAGGCAGGCCTGGGACAGCCAAAGCTATTACATAGAGAAATGGGGGGGGGGGATGGGGGAGACACAGACAGGGACACACAGAAGGAATGGGACACAGTCATGTACAAGTGTTTCTGTTGGTATGTTTTCATTTTTCCTAGATAAACTGTTGCATATCACAAAAAAAGTGATCTGAAACTGTTAAACAGTTATTTGTCCAAGTGTTTATATAAGTTTGTATTCCCATTAGCAGTGAGTTAAAAAGTCAAGTACTTCATGTCCTTACCAACAGTCAGTGGTATTACTAACCACTATTTAATGATCTCTCTGTGTGTTGACAATGACTAGCAATGTTGAATGTTTTGGGTATTTACAGGTTATTTACACACCCCTCTTTCATTCTTTCTCACTCTCTCCATCTCTCCTCTGACCAATATAAGAGTTCTGTGAGGTCCTCCCTGACATACTGGACTGTATCTGTCAGACAGTGACATACTCTGTCACAGAAACCAAAAACATCATAAATGTTAGCAATATTCAGTCTGGGGCTGGAGAGATGGCTTAATGCTTGAGAGCACATGCTGCCCTTTCAAAGGACCTAGATTTGGTTCCTAGCATTCATAACCATCCATAATTCCAGTTCCAAGAGATCCAATGGACTCTTCAGACCACCACAGTCACTACACTACAAAGCACACACAAAGATAAAAATAAACGTTAACAACAAAGCCTACAGAAAAGGTAACAATTTACAAAACACCTTCAACACTGGGGAGACAGCTCAGTACATAACTGTCTACATCAGGATCTGAGTTTGATCCCCAGAATTCAGGGAAAAAAAAAAAAAAAAAAGCAGGCATGGTGGCAGGAACTTACAAACTCCAAGTCAAAAGGATAAAGCCACCTCACTGGCCTCCCCAGGCACTAGGCAGACCATGTGGAGCACATAGACAACGCAAGCTGAGCACTACTAATAAATTATATATATATTATAATATAATATATATTATAAATCTAAAAAATTTTAAAGGCAAATTAGAATCTATCAAAATTAAGATTTCTACTAAACAAAGATCACACAGGAAAAAACAATCAATACAAATGATATCTACAAGTCCAGAACTTACAGGGACTGAACAACTGGAACAGTGTTATGCAACCGAAGCTATCTGTTGTATCTGCAGATGGCAGCCCCAGACCACTCACCTGCAATGACTTGACGACCTCTGCCTTTCCCATCTTTGGCACCTTCAATAATACCCGGGAGATCCAGGAGCTGTAAGTTAAAGAACAGTGAAAAGAAGGAGCCAGTTATAAATCTGAATAGATCAATCACACTACCTAGTATCCTCTTTTTTTATTTTTTTATTTATTATTTTTTTGTTTTTACAAAATTATAATTTCACATGTCAATCCCTTCTCCCTCTCCCACCCAACAGCCCCCTCCCCCCCTCTGCTTCCCATAGAAGGCCCCTCCATGGGGGCTCCCCAAATTCCACAGTATCATCCTGGGCGGGGCCTAGGCCCTCCCCCATGTGTCCAGGCTGAGAGAGCATCCCTTCACGTGGGATGGGCTTTCACTAGTATCCTCTTTTAAATACCAGTATTTCATTTCTCTAGTATCCAAACTTTATGAGACCCAAATCCAACAATCTAACACCAAAGTCTTTGCACTCACAGATCACAAAAGGGATGTCAGGAATGTTAACCTGTTTTCTGCCCAGAAGGAATAGAGGGGCTAATACTCTAGGTGACCCCTCTACATCTGTAGGGCCAGGTCATACCAAGATCCCACAAGCAGGACCAGAGGTGACCCAGATGACTTCTACAGTATCAGTATGACTAAGACCACACAAGATCCTCCCTGGCCTCTTTTTTTTTTTTAAGACAGGGTTTCTCTGTGTAGCTTTGGAGCCTATCCTGGCACTCGCTCTGGAGACCAGGCCTTGAACTCACAGAGATTCACCTGCCTCTGCCTCCCGAGTGCTGGGATTAAAGGCGTGCGCCACCAACGCCCGGCACGATTTTATTCATGGAAGAAGTGACATGCACTTTGAGAAGAGTTTTGATGTAAATACACCTCCTTGTACACAAAGGACTGTGTTACATCAGAAAATGTTTTTCCAAATTATACTATTCTTAAATATGCCTAAAATAAATTACTTATTGTCAGACTCTAGAAGTTTGAACCAGGGGCTCAGCAGTTACAAGCACTAGCTACTGTTCTAGAGGTTGTGAGTTCAATTCCCATCACCCACATGGTGGTGGCTAATAAGCATCTATATCTGTAGTCTCTTGGGATCCAATGTGCTCTCTTCTGATGTGCAAATGTGCATGCAGACAAAACCATCCATACACATAAAATACAAAATAATAATAATAGTAATAATAATAATAAAACAAATTTAAAAAAAAGTCTGAACCAAGACCAGCTCTAAGTATTGAACTGGAATTTCTCTTTTTATTTTTTATTTTTTCAAGACAGGGTTTCCCTGGCTATGCACTTTGTAATCTAGGCTGGCCTCAAACTATATCCGCCTGCCTCTGCCTCCTAAATGCTGGGAATAAAGGTGTGCGCCACCATTGTCTAGTCCAGATTTGTTTCTTGCTTCATTCAGATCATTACTCTCCCAGGCAAGGTGGTCTCAGAGAACCCACATTTTTGAGATCCCAGAGTATCATGGAATCTAAGATGTTCTGAAATCAGTATGTACGTGAGGATGCCCTTGTATTTCTGGACCTTCTACCTCCACCCACTTCCTAAGTGCTGGAACTACAAATGCTACCACACCTATTTTATCAAATCCTATCTTCCTCACAAGTGACTATGTGGATGTTATTTTCCTTAGTGTATACTAAATGTTGTGTACTTTTAGTAAATGTGTAACTAAGATCCTGCAGAGAAAGCTCTGTAGATGAGCATTTGCAACAAAATCATGAGAACTGAAACCAGATCCCTAAGGCCCACTCATACACCAGTAGAGTGTGACAGCCTATATGTAACCCAGATTTGGAAGGACAGACAGGGAATTCCCATTGCAAGCAGACTATCTAGACTAGCTGAATGGGCAAGCACTGAGTTCAAGTAAGAGGCTCTGACTCAATATAAAAGGTGGAAAGTGAATGAGGGAGATTCCTGCCATCAAACTCTGGCCTCCATACACACATGCCCACAACCCCCCATATACGCCTACAAACATGCATATATATATATATATATATATATAATATATATATTTATATATACACACACACACACATATATACATACAAAATACATACATATAGACATACATACATACACACACACACACACACACACACACACACACACGCACGCACACGCACACCACACTATACATACACATGCAAAATACACAAAATAAACTGGACAAAACTGCATGATTACATAAAATTCTAAGACAGCAACCACTCCTTTACATCATCTTGAATATCACAAGGGCTTGCACCATGTCTGCTGGTTTTCAATTCGTTCAATAAATCACAATACTGCTAAGGATAATGGTGCACACCTACAATCCCAACACACAGAGGTCACTGAGCTTGAGACCAGCTTAGCCTACCTGGTAAAACCATATCCCAAAAGAAAAAGGAACAAGGGTTTACATAAAAGACAGGAGACAATAAAAAGAACATTCTAATGGTAAAAGCTGGTAAAATGTGAGTAATAATAGTACTGAATTATTTGGGGGGGGGGGTGAGAAGGGTTTCTCTGTGTAGCCCTGGGTATCCTGGAACTTGCTCTAGAGGCCAAGTTGGCCTCAAACTCAAGATATCCAGCCTGTCTCCCAAGTGCTAGGATTAAAGGCATGTACCACCACTGGCCAGTTAACAGTACTGAATTATAACACATAAAATAAAATATACAGGACCCCACATTGATATAAGTTATTGAATAAATGAATGAAGGGCAGCTCTTCTATACAGAAATCCAACTAACATATGTAGTGGGAAAAAGAACTAAAAGCCACCATTAGACAAGGTGATAGAATAGCAACAACTGTTGCAAAACAGGCACCAAGAGGAGTAGACAAAAGTTTAAGGAACACACCTGATTGTGTAGCAAATACAAAAATTGTAACAATACAAAGAAGGCCAAACCAAGAAACTACTCAGTGCAGACTACTCTGAGATTCCATCTTACAAGTGTCAGAACGGCCAAGATCAAAAACTCTGATGACAGCTTATGCTGGAGAGGATATGGAGAAAGAGGAACATTCCTCCATTGCTGATGGGAGTGCAAACTTGTACAGCTGCTTTGGAAATCAGTATGACAAAAAAAACTGATTAGCGATTACTCACTAACGGAGATCACTGGGCTATGATTGTGGCTCACTCCTTTGATCCCAGCACTCGGGAGGCAGAGGCAGGTGAGTTCCAGGACAGCCAAGCCTACAGAGAAACCCTGTCTTGAAAAAAAAAAAAAACAAAATAAAAAACTCTTGATACATTACTTTTAATACCTAATACAAATACTATGTAAATAATATATACACAATTTTTTTTTCAGAAACATATTCAATCCATGGTTGAATCCTTTAATACAGACCCTATAAATATAAAGGGTTAACTACATAAGGTCACTATATTGATTGTAGTGGCAGTTTCTCTCTCTCTCTCTCTCTCTCTCTCTCTCTCTCTCTCTCTCTCTCTCTCACACACACACACACACACACACACACACACACACACACACACACACACACACACACGAATCAAAGTCTCAAATTAGGGCTAGATATTCAAGATGAGTAAAGTCCTCAGTTCAATTCCCAAGGACACAAAAAAATTTAAAAACCCACATCAGCCAGGCGTTGGTGGCGCATGCCTTTAATCCCAGCACTCGGGAGGCAGAGGCAGGCGGATCTCTGTGAGTTCGGGACCAGCCTGGTCTACAAGGGCTAGTTCCAGGACAGCCTCCAAAGCCACAGGGAAACCAAAAAAAAAAAACAAAAACAAAAACAAAAAAAAACAAAAAACCCACATCAAATTAATTTCAACCACCTCCTCCAAATACAAACAAAAAAACCCAAGTAGTGTTGGCACATGCTTTTAATCCCAGTGTATGAGAGGCAAAGACAGGAAGATCTCTTGAGTTCAAGGCCTACCCAGTCTACAGAGTGTGTCCCAAGACAGTCAGGGCTACACAGAGAAAATAAATACTGCCTCAGAAAACAAAAAACAGCTTCAGATAAAAGCTTCAGATAGATGCACTACATACTCCATGGAAAAGGTCTGAGCGCCAAGTACAGTGGCACAGGTCTATGGTCACCTCAGAGGTAGAAGAAGGAAGATCAGGAGTTACAAGGTCATCATTAGTTACAAACTAAATTTGAGGCTAGTCTGACTACATGAGACCTTGTCTTTAAAAAAACCACAAGTTAGGGCTGGAAAGATGGCTTGTTCTTCAGACAAGAACAATTCCCAGCACCCACATGGTGGCTCACAACCATCTGTAATGAGATCTGGTGCTCTCTTCTGGAATGAAGGCATACATGCAGACAGAACACTGTATACATAATAAATAAGTCCATGATCACTTATTATAAATTTAACAAGTAGAGCTGGGCATGGTGACACACATCTTTAGTCCCAGCACTCGGGAGACAGAGGCAGGCGGGTCTCTGTGATTTCAAGACCAGTCTGGTCTACGAGAGCTAGTTCCAGGACAGCCTCCAAAAATTTAACAAGTAGAGCCGGGCATGGTGACGCATGCATTTAATCCCAGCAGAGTCATGCCAATCTCTTACATTGAAGGCCTTCCTAGTCTACAAAGAGTTTTAGGACAGCCAGGGCTATACAGAGACACTCTGTCTCCAGAAAAAAAAAAAATTAATAAAGTAATTAACAAATGATTAATAACTATTAGACCTTCTAATAGTTATGAATCTAAAAAGTATTTCTAGTAACTAGTAAATCCCTTATTAATAAAATATAAATATATGCTGTACTATTCACAATTAACCAAAGTAGAAGCAGTCTATGTGTCTACCAACAGCTAAATATGTAAAAAATATGTAAAAGATGTGGAACACATTATTCAAAATAGGATTTATACAGTCACAAAATCAAATGAAATCAGGGCCCTGGCAGGACAATGGATGCAACAGGAAAACATTAAGAAAAATACACCAGATCAAAACAAATACCTAATGTTTTCTCTAATATAGGGTGCAGACTTAAAATTTGTGTGTTGTGTGTGTGTGTAGTTATACCTAAGACAAGTCACAAAACTAGAAGGAGATCATGAGATGGGAGGAAGAGGTTGGAAATAGAGAGGACAACAGAGTACTTGCAGGAATCAGGATTAACTAAGAAGGAAAAGAAGGGACCACAAAGGCAGAAGTACAAAGAGCAGGGTTAGGACAGACAGATGGGAACAAAGTATAATGACAGGCAAGTATGACAATGCAAGGATAAAACCAAACTTTTTTTACATTAAACTACAAAAAAGAGAAAATTAAAGCTGGGTGGTATTGGGGCACACTATTAAATCCCAGCACTCAGGAGGCAGAGGCAGGCAGATCTCTGTGAGTTCGAGACCAACTTGGTCTACAGAGCTAGTTTTAGGACAGCCAGGGCTATACAGAGAAACCCTGTCTCCAAAACCAAAAAAAAAATCCCAAAAAACAACAACAACAAAAAACCACTGAAACTCAGGTACCTTTACAGAGTAAAATATATAACTTAAATATTGAAGTCTTATAAATAAAGCTCGGCTTCCTTAGCATAAACAAAGGCCCTGATATCAAGTCACCATAAGGTGTACCAGTACAATTGTTTTTTGCTTGTTTTTAATTCTTCCTGGACAAATAAATAAATATTCACTTCCCAAAGTCACTTTGTACATAAAGCCTTATCTCATATGTTCTTCCCCCATTATGATAAAATAGTAGTTCCTTCTTTTTCACGTATTTCATAAGCCCTACTTCATTGTATTACTTTATTGTTAAACTGTTTAATGTAGCAACTATTAAGAGATGCGGGGCCTTAGTAAATAAAATAGACGGGGTTGGAGAGATGGCTCAGCGGTCAAGAGAACTGATTCATTTCCCAGAGGACCCAGGTTCAATTCCCAGCACCCAGCTTGCTGTCCATAACTCCAGTTCTAGTTCCACCCTCACAGACACACATGCAGGCAAAACACCAATGCATAGAAAATAAAAATAAATAAAAGTTTTAAAAAAAAAAAAAGAAAGAAAGAAAGAAATAGACCTGACATACTGTGGGCTACTAATACAGTGCTTCTGAAGTAAATGAAAACAATGGATTTCTTTCCTTTCTTGATCTGCAAATCTTACTTACCTGGATCTTGGCTCCTTTATATCTGATGACACCAGGCACGGTGGTCAAAGTAGTGAATTCGTAAGCTGCCACTTCAGAATACACTCCTGCTAGGTTACTCAGCAGAGTTGACTTCCCCACAGACGGGAAACCCACAAACCCAATCCGAGCATCACCTGTCTTAGCCACATCAAAACCTAAAACATCAATAAATACCAAAAAGTCAGGAGTTATCCTTGGATGCATTACAAATCACCTAATTCCTTTCACATTTTTGTTGGTGTTTCTCTAACTTTCTACAGCTTACTTCTGAAATAGAACTCAAGCATAAAATTCACAATTCAATTTAATACAGTACTTGATTAAAACAATGTAATCCTTCATTACTTAAATCATAGCAGTTTTTAGTATAATATTTAAGGCCCAAAGATTACAAATGTATTCATCCAAAAAATAATGAAGGTTACCCAGGTATGCCTGTAATATATGCCTGTAATCCCAGTGCTCGGGAGGTAAAAAACAGGAGCATCAGAAGCTTAGAGGCCAGCTTGGAATATCTGAGGTCCTCTCCCCAAAACACAATACACTGGGGCTGGAGTGCTACCTGCTCTTGCAAAGGACCAGATTCAATCCTCAGCATTTACAAGGTACCTCACAGTGATCTGTAACTCCTCCAGTCCCAAAAGATCCAATGGATCTGATAAATTCTTATGGCCTCCAGAGGCACTTCATACACAGGGTACACAGATATATACACAAAGGCAAAACACCCCTCCAGTCAAAACAAATAACATAGGGTCAGAGGTGGCTCTTCACTGCCCTTCCAAAGGACCCAGGCTTGGTTCCCAGCACCCCACACTAGGTAGCTCTAAGTGCAGTTCCAAGGGATTTGATTGCTTCTTATGGCCTCCAAAGGTACCAGTGCACATACAAACAAGTAATCACATATACACACAAATTAATTTTAATTTTTTTTTTTGAGACAGGGTTTTACTATGTAGGTCTGACTATCCTGGAACTCACAGAGATCTGTCTGTCTCTGCTTTCAAGTGCTGGGATCAAAGGCATGCACCACCATGCCCCGAATATACATAAATTAAAAATATCATCTGGGCTTCCAAAGCCATAGAGAAACCCTGTCTCGAAAAACCAAAAAAAAAAAAATCATCTGGGCAGTGGTAGTGCACACCTTTGATCCCCAAGTGTGGGAGGCAGAAGCAGGTAGATCTCTGTGAGTTCGAGGCCAGCCTGGTCTACAGGACAGGCTCCAAAACTACACAGAGAAACCCTGTCTCGAAACCCCCACCCCCAAAAAAGAACAAATAAATAAATAAAAATGAACACATACACTCTCTCTTTCCCTCCCTCCGTCCGCCCATCCCTCCCCCCCATATTAGTTTAACAGAAACCACACACACACACACACACACACACACACATTATATAGAACCACATACACACATATTATATAGAACCACAAACCTTCTCCTGGCCCACCACCACCACCACCTTTAGGGGTGATGAGTTCTCTTCGAAGCTTAGCAAGACGAGCCTTAAGCAGCCCAAGGTGATGTGCTGTAGCCTTGTTCTTTTGAGTCCGGGCCATCTAATAAGGGAAGAATCACAGTCACAAACCTGCAGCATTTCAGACAAGATAAAGTATCTCGAATGTTCCCAAAAGCTGAGAGCAAGATGTTTTGTTTTTCTAGGTCCTACTAATGTCAGTGTACCCATTTCATCTATTTATTTATTCTTTTGTTTATTTGTGGTTTCTTTTGGAGACAGGGTCTCTCTATGTAGTCCTGACTGTCCTGGAACTCACTATGTAAACCAGGCTGGCATCAAACTCACTTTCACCTGCCTCTACCTCTGTCTCAAAAACAAACAAACCCAAGCCTGGCTAATCCCAGCACTCTGGAGGCAGAGATGGATCTCTCTTGAATTCAAGGCCAGCCTGGTCTATATAGTTCCAGGATATCCAGGGCTATGTAGAGAGTCCCTGTCTCTCAAAAAAAGAAAATGGGGAGGGGAAAATCCAGAGCCAACTAAATAAACTCAAAGAGTCAATGAACTTAATGCCATGCCTGGAGACCTAAATGCAATCCCAGGACCCATATGACAGGTCAGAATGACTCCAGTAAATCACACACACACACACACACACACACACACACACACACACACACACACACACACACACACGAGCTCTAAATTCACACACACACACACACACACGCACACACACACGCGCACACACACACACACGAGCTCTAAATTCACTCTCCCCACCACCCAGCTCATTTTCCTCACTACAGAGAAAAAGAAATGAGATCCAATGTGACAGCACCAAGGTTATTCCAATTCCTATCCACAGGGGTTAAAATCCATCTGCTGGATTCCTTTCTACTGGACATGGTCTAAAACAGGACCACTACATTTAAAACTTCCTAGGTATCACGCTATCTGGGTAGAATAAATTTACTTGCAGATTTTTTTTTTTTTTACCGCCAAAAATCCAAGACGTGCTAAGGGGGATCACCAGGATTAGTGGAGAGTAGGCAAGACTTTAAAATACGTGGTCACACCATGGAAGTCTGAGCAGAAGCCCGTGTGACCCAGAGAAAAGCAAGGAAACCAGAAATATCGAGACGTGCGCTGAACACCGGAGCGGATACCGGGTGTGGGATGTGGGAGGCAGGAGCCGAGCGCGAGGGGCCAGCAGGTGGAACAAGGAGCCGGCTAATGGAAGCGGAGGGGCCTAGGCCCAAAGGAGGAGCTCAGGGAGGAGCTGCATGATTAGGGGCCGAGGATGTGCAAGTTCGGACCGAGGAGCGGAAGGGAGTTGGGAGCTCCGGGGTGGAAGCTGGGCAGGAGCAGGGCCCCGACACTGTTGACGGTGCGTCGGGACAGCGGCACCGCCTGGGAAGTGATGCTCGCCCGGGAGGAAGCGCCGACTGCGCCCTTTACCTCGGCTTCGATCTCCGCGATCTTCGCTAAGGTCCCGCTCATGGTTGCGACTGCTCGAGGCGACGCCGGCCTTCACGCTACTTAGCTCCGTGCCACAGGCCACCGCTGCAGTGCGCAAGCGCGGGACTTGCTAATTCTCGGGACGCAGTTCCGCGAGAGGTCTGCGCCGAGGCTCACGGTGCCCGGCGGTCTCCGCCTTCTTCGCCGACTCCTCCCCGTTCCGCCAGCTAGTGCGGAGTCATAGAGCCCGCGGCCGCGATGACCAGAGCGGTCGCTCGCCCTGGCCTCCTGGAGCGCGCCGAAGATCGCGCGCAGCTCGGCCCCACCCCGCCGGATCTGCGCTCGCCGTGTCTGCTCCGTGCGTAGCGTGCGAGCTGCAAAAGACCCAGACCTGGCACCCAGCAAAGTGCGTGCAGATGCTTAGGGACCCCTTTTCTCATCTGGGGAGACGCCCCGGTGACCTCGGCTTCCTAGGTTGTTGAGAGCCGGATCTTCAGCCTTTGGGGGGGGGGGCGGGGGGAGTAAATATATTTTAAAAAAGGATTTTTGAGGGATCCTTTGTTTGCCAGGAGCCCCGAGGAGATAGGGTGGCACTCGATGAACCACAACTAATGAGTGGATTGACTGAGGAACTCCAGAGAGAGCAGCTGTAATATTGAAAAATTGGAAATTATATTAACACACTCATTAGAAGGGAATAGATACAAGAAAGGCACCTCTATCCTGTAAAATAGAATTACAGCCACTGAAAGGTGCACATGTAGTCTGGCTGGAAGAATGTCCCTGGCTTTTTGGATGCACAGTCAGAACTGCACCTTGTAGTAATGCCATCCTTGCTGCTTGTTAGAAGTACATTTAGAGAGGTATGGTTATAAAAGTACAGAAACGTCCTGCTTCAGGTGCTGATGAGGGAACGGAGTCTCCTGCGTTCACAGCAAGCACTCAACTGCCACACACCAGGCCAAAAAGCACATTCTTGGAAAAGTACATAAAACAATGAATCCTTTAGCAAGGTTCTTGTTTCCTGTAAAGTCAGCGACTCCTGAAACTTAAGCCTGGAGGGTCCCTTGGACCCAGAAGTTGAACACAAACCTGGAGGGAAAACTGCTTAGTCTCCCATCAGTGGGATGAGATGAAGGACATAAAAGGAGCCTTCACCTTGTTATTACTTAGTTGGGGCGGGGTGGGGGTGGGGTCTTGTTTTTCTTCTGAGACAGTATCTCACTGTATAGTTTCAGATGATCTGGAATTCAACCAGATCCTGTCTTTGGAGTATGTCACCGCTCCTGGCCCACGTTTCAGTTTTGACTCCTTTTTGTTTTTCTTTTTTTTTTTTAAGCTTATTTTGCTTGCTTCTATTTGTCTCTTTATATTTTTTGAAAATTATATATTTTACTTAGAGTATGTTATGTCTCTGAAGGTATTCTTTTTTGGGGGGGTGGGGAGAGTTGAGACAGGGTTTCTCTGTGGCTTTGAAGGCTGTCCTGGAACTAGCTCTTGCAGATCAGGCTGGTCTCAAACTCACAGAGATCTGCCTGCCACTGCCTCCTGAGTGCTGGGATTAAAGGCAGAGGCATTCTTTTTATATATACTATTTATTCTATGTGCTTTGATGTGACTGTGTCAGATCCCGTGGAAATGGAGTTACAGAGACAGTTGTAAGCTGCCATGTGGGTGCTGGGATTGAACCTGGGTCCTACAGGAAGGACATCCAGTGCTCTTAACCACTGAGCCATCTCTCCAGCTCCCTGTTTCTGTTCATGTGGAGGTCAGAAGACAGTATAGGTGCCAGGGATCAACTTGGATCCTCAGGCTTGGCAGGAGGCACTTTTACCCACTGAGCCAACTCACTGGTCCTCTACATAGTTCTGTGTTTCCATTTTATACAAGATTGATTTGCCCACAAATTACTGTGTAATAATAAAATTTAAATTTTAAAACTACTTCTCTCCCTCAAGTGTTTGATGGCAAGGTAGTCAGCTTGCCCTGGATCACTGTGCTAGACTTGCTCTGTGTAAGTGAGTTCTTGTTGATAGATTAATCCATTGGGAATGGACAGTCCAGACTTAGCCCATACAGATGGCCTCCACCCAGCCAGAGCAAGGTTTATTTATATAAGTTTGTAAATAAAAACTATTCCAGCTTGCCAGGGACAATGGTGAGATATTGTATCTGGCTGAAAGGAGGGGAAAGTGAAAGGAAAGCTTTTACAGAAAGTTCCCGAAGGACCCAGGGGTTTGCTTCTTTTCTTTAACCTCAGCCTTTTCATAAATAAATTAAGGAATAATGAGGTAACTGGATCTAGCACCATTAGTAGTGGGGAAGGGAAGAGAAGGCAAGGAAGTCCAGCTGGAGTAGGGCATGATCAAAGATGCTCTTAAAAGACAGATAAGATCAAATCAGCAGCCCTTCCTAACCTGGAGTGCTCGCTCATGGAGTTCATTGGATGACAGTTTCAAGGCATCACTGCTCTGAGAGGAGGGCTCTCCTTATCAAATCTGTCACATCAGGCCTGCAGCTAAGTTAACCATTTTGTTGTTCAAAGCTGGAACACACTGTCCATAGTATACTAAAGGGTAAAGATGTTGGGTGGTCATTGTATTTGTCCGATAATCATTTACTGAGCTCTGATGGTGTCTGGCACTGTGATAGATCTGGGGACAGCAGAGAGTGAATCAGATACTGTCCTTAATGTTATTATGCATGCATATCAGTAGCAAGTCTAGACCCTTAAACTCTGCTCTTTACATCCATAGCCCAGGTCCACCCAGTCTCAGCTGCTTGTTACAGGGAGGTCCTGTTTTGCTATAGAACAAGACTAAACCCCGGGGGCTAGAGAGATGACTCAGAAGTTAACAGCACTGACTGCTCTTCCAGAGGACCGGGGTTCAATTCCCAGCACCCACAGGGAAGCTCACAACCATCTGTAACTGCAGTTCCAGTGAATCTGGCACCCCCACACAGAAAAAACACCAATGCACATAAAAATAAATCATTTTAAAAAATAGAATAAATATGTAAAACTGGATCTGGTGGCACACACCTGTAATCCCAGCACAAGGCTGAGGCAAACAGAGTGCTGTGGGTGTGGGTCTAGCCTAGGCTACACAGTGAGTTCAAGATAGATTGTCTCAAATAAATAAATAGAACACTAATGTCAGATGTGGTGGCACACCTGTAATTTCAACACTTAGGAGGTGGAGGCCAGAAAATTAAGAGTTCAAGGGTCGCCTATGCTACATGGGCCGTCATCTCAGAAAACAAAAAGCCTAAAACAGAAAAAGGCTCCTCTCACCAGATTTTAACCATTATAAACTAACTGCATTGGTTTTAGATGTATCAGCTTGAGTAGGATGGTTTTGTGAGACAGGGTGTCATGTAGCCCAGGCTGTAGCACTTGCTTTTATGCTCAACAATGTTTTCTCTGGCTATGACATTTCATCAGGCCTATCTGATTCACTTCACGGTTTTCTGAGAAGCACTCCTTGACAGACAAGGCTCTAATGTTTGGCTTCCCAGTAGCATGTTTTTTGTTCCTGTTTTCTTAAAAAAAAAAAAAGAAAGAAAGAAAGAAAGAAAGAAAGAAAGAAAGAAAGAAAGAAAAAGGAGCATGATGGGCTCAACAGTTGACAGCCCTGGCTGCTCTTGCAGAGGATTCTGCAGACTCCCAGCACCTACATGAGGGTTCACAACCATCTGTAACTCCAATCCCAAGGAACCTGACCAATGCTCTCTTCTGGCCTCTGAGGATACCAGGCACACATAAGGTGCACAGACATATACACAGGCAAAATGCTCATATACTTGAAATTAAATCAAACAAGAAAAGACATACTCTTTTTCGAGACAGGGTTTGTCTGTGATGCCCTTGCTGTCCTGGAACTCAGGACAGGCTGGCTTTGAACTCACAGAGATCCACCTGTCTCTGCCTCCCAAGTGCTGGTATTAAAGGCGTGCGCCACCACCAACCAGCTCATAAAAAGTTTTATGTGTATGCATATTTTGCCTGCACGGATGTCTGCACACCATATGTATGCTGTGCCTACAGAGGCTTCAGATGCCCAGCAATTAGAGTTACAGACAGCTGTAAGCCTCAATGTGTGTGCTGCAAATCGAACCCTACCATGCTGTTAAAAAGGAAGGAGGTTTGTTTGTTGAAACAGGGTCTCAGTTATCCCAGGTTAACCCTGGCCCCTGACTCTATGTATAGCTAAAGATGACCTTGAATTCCTGATATGTCTGTCTCCACCTCTTGAGTACTGGGATGACAAGCCTGTAACAACACCACACCAGTTAATGAAATGCTGGGGATTGAACCCAGGTCTTCTGGAAGATCATCCAGTGCTCTTAACTTGCTGAGCCATCTCTCCAGCCCCCATAGTGGTTTCCAAAAATTGAATGGGATATAAATTTACAAGGGAAAAATCAGAAATGCTAGTTGATAACAACAGTGGTGAATCAGTACTATAGTTTGGGTCCCGGATGTCTCCCATATGCTTAATGAAGGCTTTGTCTCCAGCTTGTGACACTTTTTAGAAGTCATAGAACCATTATGAGAGACCTACCCGATTTTTTTTGACCTACCTGATTTTTGATACAGTTGTTTAAAAACAGTCATTGGCTGGTGCCATCTCCCAAGACCATCAGATTATTCTCTCTCTCAAGTCAGAAAAACTTCTTTTTACAGTAGATGGCAATGACAATGGGTCAAGGTACAGAGAATAAGAGACTGTGGTGGGCTTAGCTCTAAATGGGACATCTACATCATATCCATCCCACCCTGGCCCTGGCCCTGACCCTTTACACACCCCCATGAAGGGGCCGGAGGGTTTGAGAACCTCACCTGGTCATTCAGCTGCTCCTTATTACCTATTATGTAAGACTGTACCTTAAGTTCTTGTGCTTCAGAGGGGCTGGAGTTTCTAGACTGGGAAGACTAGAAGGGCCTCTATCCCTCTTCCCTATGGGAGGTGAGACCTGCTGAGGGGAGGAGCACCCACACTTCTGTAAGTAACCACTCTTTTACCTCTGTAAGGGAGACCAACAAACTGATTTGTTTCCCAGAGTAAACTTCGGCAGAATGGGACCTTGATTGACCTTTGGGACCTTAGGAGAAAGGGTGACATTAGTATGTCTTTCCCTAGGAAGCAATTTAAGCCACACACATCCCAACCAGTTTTCCCTCCCAACTCCATATACTGTTTTTCTTTGTGTTTTTTTTTTTTTTTTACATTTATTTGCTACATTATACATGTGTGAGCATTTTGCCTGTCATAACATGCCTGGTAGTTGAGGAGGTCAGAAGAGGGAGTCAGAGCCTGGAGGTGGTGGTGCCGTGTCTTTAATCATAACACTTGGGAGGCAGAAGCAAAATAATCTCTGAGTTCAGGGGACAGTCTGGTCTACAGAGTGAGTTCCAGGACAGCCAGGGCTACACAGAGAAACCCTGTCTCAGAAAACAAACAAACAAACAAAAACAGTGCAGGTCTTTCTTGGTGGGAGGACACACAAAGAGGTCCCTGAAAGAATCATATAATCTACCATATACCCTTACAAGTTGGGGTAGTTATGGAACAGAAGCCCAGAGGAAGGAAAGAGGTTGGAGTCCCCCTTAGGCCAACAGTTGGCACTGTAGGAGTCCCAGTGAGCAGTCATTTATGTTAGGTGGCAGATAAAATGTCTCCTATGTAGCCATTAGGAGGAGTCTACAGGGGTCTGTGGTAGGAACTTAAGAAAACAAGTCTGGAATGCTAATTACTGTGGTTTTGGGGAAATTGTCACCATTTAACTGGAATGAAGGAACTTTTCATAAATGGCATGGCTATGTCTAACACATATTATATGCACATATGAGTTTCTCAAATAATAAAATCATTGGAAAAAGTCAACCTCTTCAACAAATGGATGTGCACTACTAGAATAATGAGACTGTTTCCCTGACTCTCACCCTGCACAGCAATCAATTCAAAATGGATAAGGCCTTCAAGGTTAGACCTGGGCCTCTGAAACTGCTGAAGGAAAACAGCAAAGACATTCAAAAACACAGGAAAAGGCAAGGGTACCTTAAGAAGGACTCAAGGGTGTTGGGAGATGTCCTTCTGAGTATATGTTTATTTTATTGGCTGTTGAGTAAATGCACTGCTCAGCCAATGAGGCAGAAATTTAGGTAGGACTAAGGAGTTGAGGAGGATTCTGGGAAATGTAGTAAAAGAGAAGTCTTGTAATCCAGGCAGGAAGAGACATAGCAGGCAACTCAGAATATAAGTAGGAATAAGCAGAAAATTGCTCTTTTCCTCCTTCTCTCTGTGGAGCTGCCATGTGATCCCAGGAAGATAGCATGCATTCTGCCGGGGTCCTACATAAGATAAGTCTTATAAACCGGGCGCACATCTTTAATCCCAGCACTTGGGAGGCAGAGGCAGGCAGATCTCTGTGAGTTCAACACCAGCCTGGTCTACAGAGCTAGTTCCAGAACAGTCTCCGAAGCCACAGAGAAACCCTGTCTCAAAAAACCAAAATAATAATAATAATAATAATAATAATAATAATAATAATAATAATGTCTTATAAAATATATGGATTAATAGTTATGGTTGATAACTAAGACAGAGCTAGCAAGTAAGAAATCCTAGTCATTGGCCAGCAGCATTGTACCTAATATTAAGTCTCTGTGTGTTATTTTGGCCGCCCACATGGCAGTGGAGCTCCAGCGGCTTGGCAGAAAGATTTATCATTACACAAGGGAACAGAAAATAACCCAAAGAATTGATAAATGGGATAATAAACAAACAAAAACTCTCTGTACAACAAAGGAGATCTTCAATGGAGCAATGAGGCAGTCTAAGGATGGGGGAAACCCTGTCTTGAAAAAACAAGAACAAAAAAATAATTAAAAACCATCCATCTGACAAGGAATTAATATCTAAAATGTAAAAAGGGCTCCCAAAATTAAACAAAAACACCCTAAGACATATATACAAAGACATACAAACATATTTACCCCCATCTCTTTTATCTTTGAGGTTTTAATTTTTTTCAGACAGGTATTTTTTGTAGCTCAAGCTGTTTTTTTTTTTTTTTTTTTTTTTTTTTTTCTTTTTGGTTTTTCGAGACAGGGTTTCTCTGTGGCTTTGGAGGCTGCCCTGGAACTAGCTCTTGTAGACCAGGCTGGTGTTGAACTCACAGAGATCCACCTGCCTCTGCCTCCCAAGTGCTAGGATTAAAGATGTGCGCTCGGTTTATAAGACTTATCTTATGGAGGACGCCGGCAGAATGCATCCTATCTTCCTGGGATCACATGGCAGTGCTGGGATTAAAGGTGTGTGCCACCAACACCCGGCTTGTTCTTGATCTTTCTATGCTCCTGTATTAGCATCCCAAGTGGTGGGACTGCACCAATGTACCACCATGCCTGGCTAATCCTTTCTCTTTTTAAGGTGATTATCTCAGTTATGTAGTCACAGTGATAGAAAACTGAATTTTGCTGGATGTTGGTGGCACCTTTAATTCCAGCACTTGTGAGTCAGAGGCAGTCAGATTTCTGTGAGTTCGAGGCCAACCTGGTCTACAGAGCAAGTGCCAAGATAGGCTCCAAAGCTACACAGAGAAACTCTATCTTTAAAAACCAAAAAAAAAAAAAAAAAAAAAAAAAAAAAAAAAAACCAAGGGGCTGGTTAAGAGCACTGGCTGCTCTTTCAGAGGACCCGGGTTCAATTCCCAGCACCCACATGGCAGCTCACAACTGTCTGTTACTTCAGTTTCGGGGATCTGACACCTTCACACCAATACACATAAAATAAAGTTAAATAAATTATATAAAAAAACAAAACAAAAAAAACCCAAAAAACAAAAAACTGACTTTAAAAAAAAATCACATAGAAGCCAGGCAGCGATGCTGCTCACCTTTAATCCTAGCACTTGGGAGGTAGAGGCAGGCAGATCTCTGTGAACGAGAGGCTAACCTGGTCTACAGAGAGAGTTCCAGGACAGCCAGGACTACATACAGAAACCCTGTCTTGAGGGGAAAAGAAAGAAAGAAAGAAAACTTGGGAGGGGCTGGATAGATGGCTCAACAGTTAAGAAAACATTTTGCTCTTGGGGAGGATCTGGGTTTGATTTCTAGCACCCAAATGGTACCCACACAACTATCTGTTACTCCTATTTCAGGGGATCTAACACCCTCTTCTGATCCCTAACCATGCATGTGATGCACATAAATACATGCAGAAAAATATACTTACACATCAAATAAAATGAGTAAACATAATTTAAAAAAAGAAAGGAAATTGTGATAGCCAGGAGGAGCCTAAAGGCTCATGACAATTAGATGGGAGAGTACCGGAGGCAGAGGCAGGTAGATCTCTTGTGAGTTTAAAGCCAGCCTGGTCTATAAAGCCAGGTCTAGGACAGCCAGGGCTACATACTAAAGAGACCCTGACTTGGGCTGGAGAGATGGCTCAGAGGTTAAGAGCACTGACTACTCTTCCAGAGGTCCTGAGTTCAATTCCCAGAAACCACATGGTGGCTCACAACCATCTGTAATGAGATCTGGTGCCCTCTTCTGGTGTGCAGGCAAATCTGTATAGGTAATAAAAATAAGCAAATAAATAAAAAGAAAAGAGACATTGTCTCAAAATGATGCAAAATAGGATCAGGGTTGGGGGAAATGAAGGAGAATTAGAGGGACATTGGTAGAGAAGGGAAGCAAAGGCAGGCTCCCTGAGAGAGATGATGAATGTTTGCTACCAGAAGACATCTCCTGGGTAGGTATCTGACAGGAGCAAGGGAAAGGGAGGACCCAGGGGCCCTGTAAAATACTCAAGCCCAAGTCAGTTTAACAGCCCTCCAGGCTTAGGCTGATCTCATCTGGAAGGGATGAGACTGTCTTTCCTTGATGTTGAAGTCAAGTTGAATGACAATCCCGTCCACGGCCACCAGCATCCATTATGAGGTGGCAAGGGAGGATCAGGAGTTCAATATCATTCTCCACATAGGGTGCTCAAGGTCAGCCTGAACTACAGAAGACTGTCTCAGAAAGAGAAAGGTAGAACAAGGGGGAGAAAGACAGAGAAAGGATGCATATATAAAAAGACAAGAGTGAAAACCACACTAAAACCTGTATCCTACAGATACTCTCTGCAGCTTTTGCTTTTTCCTGCAAAAAATCTGGGCTCTTCCTTCCCACCTTAGTTGATGACTTTCATTTCTTTTGGTTCAGCATCATATCATGAGCACTGTTTCTCATCACTAACAGATTTGGGTTGGTCATAATCCCTGGCCTTCATTCAGACACATTTTTCAAGCCTGTTTGTAACCAAGAGCTAGAGCCCAGTGATGGTTGTACACACCTCTAATCCCAGCAATAGAAAGCAGAGGCAGGCAGATCTCTGTAAGCCTGGCCTACCTAGTGAGTTCCAGAACAGCCAGAGCTACAGAGAAACCCTGTCTTGAAAAACCAAACCAAACCAATGCTTCCTCCCCAAAAATCGAGCTAAAATAAATATCACAGTTTGGAGCCAAGTGAGGTGGCTCATGCCTAGAGTTCCAGCAAGTTCCAGATCAGCATTAGACTACAGAATGAAACCCTGTCTCAAACTGGGCACTGGTGGCACATGCCTTTAATCCCAGCAGCACTCGGGAGTCAGAGGCAGGTGGATCTCTGTGAGTTCAAGGCCAGCCTTTGTCTACAGAGTGAGTTCCAGGACAGCCTTCAAAACAATACAGAGAAACCATGTCTCGAAAATAAATAAATAAATAAATAAATAAATAAATAAATCCTGTCTCAGAAAAAAAAAAAAAAAAAAAAAAAGCACTGGCTGCTCTTCCAGAGGAACTGGGTTCAATTCCCAGCACCCACATGGCAGTTCACAATTGTCTGTAATGGGATCTGGCACCACCATGTAGACATACATACAATCAAAACACCAATGCACATAAAATTAAATTTAAGAAAAGCACCAAGAAGCTGGGTGGTGGTGGCACATGTCTTTAATCCTAGCACTCAGGAAGTAGAGGTAGACCTGGTCTACAAAGTGACTTCCAGGACAGCCAGGGCTGTTACACAGAGAAACCCTGTCTCAAGTAACGTAACAAAACAAAACAAAACAAAACAAAAAAACAAAACCTCTTGAAACTAAAATAACCAAAGTCTATTTTACCAGAAAATTGAAACAAAAGGTACCCTTCACAACATGATCTCAATGCAAAGCTTGTGTTGTTTCTTTTACATGTATTGTCAAATCTGTGTCTCTTAGCAAGTCTCAAGCAACAGACAGTAAATTTAAAGCTTAAAGAGCTTCAATAACTTCCCAAAGATCTCTTGGCTAATGTTTGGCTGAAGCAGCATGCAAACTTTATCCTTTCTGACTTAAAAGTCTGTGCCATCTGCTCCCAGTGAGCTCCCCAGGGAACCATAGAGAGCCAAGAAAGAGGCTCTGGACAGATCATTTGGAGTTATAATCCCAACACTCTAGCCTTCCAGTTGCCATGAGACCTGATAGCTTGAATAAGTTATGAACATACAGAGATGCAATCAATGAAATATTGCAGTGGTTTGAATAGGTTTGGCCCCCATAGACTCATGTGTTTGAATGTTTGGCCCGTAAGGAGTGGCAGTATGGCCTTGGAGAAGTTGTGGCCTTGCTGGAGGAAGTGTGTCATTGTTGAGCAGGCTTTGAGGTCTCATAAGCTCAAGTCAGTCTCTCCTTGCTGCCTATAGATCAAGATGCAGAACTCTCAGCTCCATCTCCAGCACAATGTCTGCCTTCATGCTGCCATATTTCCTGCCAAAGGTGATAATGGACTAAACCTCTGAATTGTATGTAAGCCAACCACAATTAATTATGACACATCTGCTTGCATGTGTGTCTGCAGGTTAGAAGAGGGCACCAGATCTCATTACGGATGGTTGTGAGCCACCATGTGGTTGCTGGGAATTGAACTCAGGACTTCTGGAAGAGCAGCCAGTGCTCTTAACCTCTGAGCCATCTCTCCAGTTCCACTTGGAGCATTCTTGCCCTCTGCAGCTTGGTCTTCTCTTATCTATCCAGAGTTATGGAAGAATATGGATCCCCAATTTTATTTTATTTTTTTATTTTTTGTTTGTTTTGGTTTTCGAGACAGGGTTTTTCTGTGTAGCTTTGGAGTCTATCCTGACACTCGCTCTGGAGACCAGGCTGGCCTCGAACTCACAGAGATCCACCTGCCTCTGCCTCCCGAGTGCTGGATTAAAGGCTTGGGCCATCAACGCCCGGCTGGATCCCCAATTTTATACCAGCCACACTAGAGAATGATTGGAACCCTGAGTCTAGTGTGGAATTCTTGGGAGAGAGAATCAGATGAACCCAGTCCAGGTCAGCCCACTGTGGCAGCATCTCCTGTGGCTAAGAAAAAGAAAAAGGTTCTTCTCCACCAGGTGACTGCTCTGACATGGCACAGTGGCTAAAGCACTTGTCTCACAAGCCCAATACCCTGAATCTGATCCCCAGAACCCACATAAAAGTGGAAGGAAAGAAGCCAGTCTGTGGTGGCACACACCTTTAATCCCAGTACTGGAGAAGCAGAGGATCTCTGTGAGTTTGAGGCCAACCTGGTCTACAGAGTGAATTCCAGGACAGGCTCCAAGCTACACAGAGAAACCCTGTCTCAAAAAACCAAAACTAAAACAAAACAAAAAAATGGAGAGAACCAACTCCAGGAAATTGTCCACTTACTTCTGTGTGTGTGCATCCCCTCCCCCACAAACACAAACACACCATCATCATCATCATCATCAAATGGCAGCTCTGGCCCACCATGTGCAGAGAGAGGCAAACCCAAAAAACTATTAATTGTGTCTGTGCCTTGTATGGTAACGTATTCCTGTAGTCTCAGCGCTTGGGAGGTTGAGGCAGGAGGATTAGGAACTGAAGATCATCTTTGGCTATATAGGGAGTTCAAGGCTAACCAGAATTATATGAGATCTTGTCTGAAAAGGAAAGGAATTGGGTTGTTATGATGTGTGCAGATGTGCACAGACAGGCATATTCCCACTGTCATTTTCCATCATGCCATGGCACACCAGAAGAGCTAATACTAGGAAAACTGATATAGCTCTTCCTTTTAAGGAAACCAAGATTGAAAGTTTTACTCACACTGTCTAATTAAATTTCACTAACATATTGAGCAGATGTCTTAATCAAGATGCTATCCAGTGTGGCTGAGAGATGCCTCAGTAGTTCATGCCACCAGTTAACTCCAGCTCCAGGAGATCTGATACCTTTTCTGGACTCTGTGGGTACCTGTATTCACATGTACACATACACAGACACAGACTCATATATGTAAACCCATAATTAAAAACATAAATAAAAGATATGTGTAGAAGATGGGGGGAGAGTTCAGTCTGACCTGAGTTTGCTCCCCAGAATCCATATTGGAAAAGCTAGGCAAGTACTTGTAGCTCAGTGCTGGAAGTTGGAGAATGTGTCTCAGCTGCAAGAAAGAAGACACCATCCTTTTTCTGTCTTCTTTTATCTATGCAGGTCCCAAGCCACAGGGATGGTACCCTCCTTTATTAGGGCCTATCCTCCCTATTCCAATGCACTTGTCAATCTCCACTGGAAACACCCTGGAAGCCGTCCCCACCCCCGAGATAATGCTTGGCCAGCACACTAGCCATTCCTCAATAAAGTCAAACCATCACAACTTCACTGTGACCAAGAGCTCTGATTCTCAGGTGTCGTTGCTCATTTTCTGCTGCTCTAACAGCCACAGACTTTACGTTTATAAACAACAGAGTTTTGGGGAGTAGGAGTCTAAGATGGTGAGGGCCCCTGTGCTGGGGCATCACGAGGCAGAAGGATGGTTGAGCCTGTATGAGTCAGAGAGAGAGAGAGAGAGAGCGAGCAGGAGTGAGCACAAGGATAGCTCTCACCTACTGAAAGCTCACTCTAGAGTGACAACAGCCCTGATCTATTCACTGGGCCTTGGCCTTCCTGAACCAGTCAGTGTCTTCTAATCAGACCTTACTACAGCTACATGCAGTAACATAAGCAGTTATATTTCCAGAGGAGTTTGAGAGGGACATTTAGCCATGACACTGGGGAGCCTGACTGCTTCCAGGTCTCCTAGGCCTCCTGAGGCCCTGCTATGTTCAGGTTCCGTAATGTGCCCATGCCACTCTGGTACAAGTCTGCTGTTTGTTTCCGAGAGGTTTGATTACAGCACCATATGAAGCCACGCAAGTGCTGCACGAGTGTGGGAGAGATGTTAGGCAAAGCTCCTCCACCCTTTCTGGAGGCGCCTCTTTGGATCCAGGTAGTGTGGCACATACTTATAGCACAAACATTAGAGGCTGAGGCAAGAGGATCTTGAGTTTGAGGCCACCCTCAAACTCAAGTAGTATGTAGGGAGACTGTATCTGAAAAAAACAAAAAATGAGCTGGGTGGTGGTGGCGGCGCTCGTCTTTAATTCCAGCACTCAGGAGGCAGAGACAGGTAGATCTCTGTGAGTTTGAGGCCAGCCTGGTCTACAAAGTGAGTTATAGGATGGTCAAGACTACACAGAGAAACCATGTCTCAAACAAACAAACAAAAATGCACATAAAACCAAAAATGTTGTGTACATTGCCCAGCAGATGGGAGGAGAGAGCAAACTTTTTTTATCCGTTTTTATTTTAAAAACAGTCTTTTCTAATTTTACATAAAATCCAGTTCTGACTCCCTCCCTTTCTGCTGCTCCCCACCCCCATACACTCCTCAGAGAGGGTAAGGCTTCCCATGGAGAGTCAACAAAGTCTAGCATCTCTCTCTGAGGCAGGACCAAGCCCTCCCCCTCTCCCCCTCAATATCTAGGCTGAGCAAGGTATCCTCCAAAGAAAATGGGCTCCAAAAAGTCAGTTCAAACACCAGGAATAAATTCTGGTCCTACTGCCAGTGGCCCCACAGACTGCCCAAGCCACACAGCTGTCACCCACATTCAGAGGGTCTAGTTTGGTTCAACGCAGGCTCTCCTGCCATTAGTCTGGAGTCAGTGAGCTCCCACTAGCTCAGGTCAGCTGTTTCTCTGTGTATGCCCAAACTGGTCTTGACACCTTTGCTCATATTATCACTCCTCCCTCTCTTCAACTGAACTCTGGGAGCTCTGCCGAGTGCTTAGATGTGGATCTCTGCAGCTGCTTCCATCAGTTGCTGGATGAAGGTTCTATGATGATAATTTAGGTAGTCATCAATCTGTCCACAGGGGAAGGCCAGTTCAGGCACCCTCTCCACTAACGCTTAGGTTAGGGTCTTAGTTGATGTCATCCTTGTGGATTCCTGGGAACTTCCCTAGTGCCAGGTCTCTCAATAGCCCCATAATGGCTCCCTCAATCAAGATATCTCTTTCCTTGCTATCTCTCTCTCTGTCCTTCCATCTCAACCATCCTGTTCCCTGGTGTTCCTCCCCCCTCCTCTCCTTTCCCCTCCCCTCCTCTTCCACTCTCCCTTCTCCCCACCCCATGCTCCCAATTTTCTCAGGAGATCTTGTCTATTTCCCCTTCCCAGGGGGATCCATGTGTGTCTCTTAGGGCTCTCCCTGTTGCCTGGCTTCTCTGTTGTGGACTATAGGCTGGTGAGAACTTATTTCTTAGGGCTGACCTCTGATTTCCACATGCACACTGTGGCATGCTTGTGCCTGCACTCACACACAACATCATATACTAATAAATTATTTTTTTTTTGAGACAGGGTTTCTCTGTGTAACTTTGTGGACCAGGGTGGCCTTGAACTCACAAAGATCAGCCTGCCTCTGCCTCCCTACTGCTGGGATTAAAGGCGTGCACCACCACTGCCCGGCTATAAATTATTACTATTATTGGTATGAGTGCTCTGTATGTATGCCTACATGGCAGAAGAGGGCATCAGATCCCATTATAAATGTAGGGTAAGAGGGTCAACCAAAGAAACCCACTTTGGCCAATTCACACCAGAGCCAACTCTGCCTGTGACCAACTGAAACATGAAACCAATCCCTGAGCAGAAAAAACTCCCTGGGAAAACTCTGGCCACAAGAAGTACTATATAAGCCTGTCTGCCTGTTCAGTTGTTAGCGCTCCTTCTCACCACGGTGGAGGAAACCACTCTCCTGGACTCCTCCTTCCCAAATAAATGTCTTCAAGAGAGTCTTGGGTAAAGATCTTCATTCGCTGGTGCAGAATAAAAGAACTTGCTGGGACGTTCCCTTATGGGGAATGAGCAAGGCTGAGAAGAACAGAAGAAACTTGATGGGACGGTCCCTTAGGGGGACTTAATGAGTCTGTAGCAGAAAAGTAACAACTTTTCACCAGTGCTGAGATTGCTACATTTCTGCAGGGGCTTCCCCTTCAGTAGTAGACTGTGGCGGGAGAAGGGCAGAAAAAGCTGTTAACTCTGCGAGGAAGTTCTCTAAGGGGAACAGAACAAAGCTCAGCTGTAACAGCTCTCTCCAGGAGAGGAGCAGGATTGCTATATCCTGTGGGGAAGACATCCCCACTGCACCCCAGCTTCAGTTAGCCTGGCTTCTGGACAAGTCAGGATACCTTTCTCTCCAGGGCTGAGCTGTCCTGTTGTGGCTCCAGCCTCCAGAGCTGTCCAATTGCAGCTCTAGGTAGCCTGGCTTCCTGATAAGTCAGGACACATTTGCAGCTCCAGAGCTGTAACACTCACACTCGCTTATATTTTGGTTCCAAAACCTGGCACTCACAATTTGATTATTAAAATAAATTGATTATAATAGATAGTTGTGAGCCACCATGTGGTTGCTAGGAATTGAACTCGGATCCTCTGGAAGAGCAGCCAGTGCTCTTAACCTCTGAGCCATCTCTCCAGCCCCTAATGAACTTTTTCTTTTTTTAAAAAATATTTATTTATTTATCATGTATATAGTATTCTGTCTGCATGTATCCCTACAGGCTAGAAGAAGGCACCAGATCTCATTTTGGATGGTTGTGAGCAACCATGTGGGTGCTGGGAATTGAACCCAGGTCCTCTGGAAGAACAGCCAGTGCTCTTAACCTCTGAGCCATCTCTCCAGCACCTAAACTTATTTTTCAAATGTTGCTCTTCATGTTTATTTCTGTTGGACTCTGATCCTTTGGATGTGCATGACTAAGAGGGAGGAGGTGACCAAGAGGTTTTTTTGTTTTTGTTTTTCCTGAGACAAGGTTTCTCTGTGTAGCCTTGGAGCCTATTCTGGCACTCTCTCTGGAGACCAGGCTGGCCTCGAACTCACAGAGATCCGCCTGCCTCTGCCTCCTGAGTGCTGGGATTAAAAGCGTGCACCACCAATGCCCGGCGGTGACCAAGAGTTTTAAAGGAGCCAAAAATAGGATTTGAGTTCCATCTAATTCTACACCTTAGGAGAAAGCCTAGAATCCCACTACAGCTTCAGTCTCACACTTGTAATATTGGGATACCCAGCATGGTGATACATGTCTGTAATCCTAACACTTGAAAGACAGAATTGTTTCAAGCCTGAGGCCAGTCTGGTACATATAGTAAGTTTCAGACCGTCTGGTACTACCTTGTTTCAAAATTAATGAAACAACTCAAATAGGAACCATGCTCTCTATCCTTATCACCCAGGATGGTTGGGTAGTGGAGGAGAGTAAAAGAATCACAGTGCAAGCCGGGCATGCAGAGGCAGAGGCAGGTGGATCTCTGTGAGTTCGAGACCAGCCTGGTCTCCACAGCCAGTGCCAGATAGGCTCCAAAGCTACACAGAGAAACCCTGTCTAGAAACAAACAAACAAAAAACCAACAACAACAACAACAAAAAAATAGAGTCACAGTGTAGACCTGTTCTGTTTGTGTGCATGTGCATTTCTGTGTGTGTGTTTATGTGTGTGTGTTTATGTGTGTGTGTGTGTGTGTGTGTGTGTGTGTGTGTGTGTGTGTAAGCCAGTGCTGGGTGTCTGCCTTGATCACTCTCTACTGTTTTTTCTTTGTTTTGTTTGAGACAGGATCTCTGTATATAGCTTTGGCTGTCCTGGAACTCACCGTGTAGACCAGGCTGGCCTTGAACTCACAGAGATCTTCCTGCCTTTGCTGGGAGTGAAGACATATGCTACTACTCCTGTCTGCATTTCACATTTAGTTTTTGAGACTGGGCCTCTCACTGAACCTGACTGATTGGTCAGATTGATTGGTTGGCAAGTCCAGGACCCTCCTATTTCCCCTAGTCCTGGAACTATAGGCACATGTCTCCATGGCCAGGTCTTATGTGGGTGCTGGTGATTAAACTCAGTTCCTCATGCTTGTGTGGCATATACTTTACTCACTGAGCCATTTTCCCAGCCCCAAAACTGTTTTCTGTTGATTATAAAGTAAAATTTGTGGGCATAAAAATGTATATTGTGAAACTGCCCGTAATAGTGAATATATAGTAATCTCAGGATTCAGAAGGCAGAGGCAGGAGAATCACAGAGAGTTCAAGGACAGCCCTGGCAACAGAGAGAGATCTGACTCCAAACAAAGAGAATAACATTGTGATACTGGGCGTGGCTTAGTGATAGGATATTTGTCTAGCATTTGTGGAGCTCTGTGCTTAATCTCCAGTATAGGAAGAAAGAAGGAGGGAGGGAGGAAGGGAGAGAAGAAGAAAGAGAGAACAGAGAAATGGCCCTTTGGAAGGATCAGAGTTTGATTCCCAGAACCCACAGCAGCTCACAACCATCTATAACTCCAGTTCCAGGGCATCTGAGCCCTCTTCTGATCTTCTCAGGCACCAGGCATGCACATGGTTCGCATACATACATGCAGGTACAGTATTGATGCACATAAACAAATCTTTTAAAAAATTATAAAAGAATGAGCAAAGAAAATGCAACATGAAAACAGAAGTAGAAAAGTATTTACAGCCAGCCGGGTGGTGGTGGCACCTTCCTTTAGTCCCAGCACTTGGGAGACAGGGGCAGGTGAATATCAGTGAGTTCCAGGACAGCCAGGACTACACAAAGAAAATCCAGTCTCAGAAAGAAAGAAAGAAAGAAAGAAAGAAAGAAAGGAAGGAAGGAAGAAAGCCACCCATTACTTTGTAAGCTAATTTTCAAGTCAGTCTTAGAGAATGGCAACACTGCAGGAAATGTCTAAGCAGAGACTCGGCATGGACAGCTATCAGAAGTCAGCTTGGTCCATGTTTTGTTGATTATTCATTGGGATCAGCTCAGTTCACCAAATGTGAACTACATCAAGTCCCTGCCATTCAGCTGGAATGCTCTAGCTGCCCTCTCAGCCTTTTTCTAGCGTGGCTGTGCAAAGTGAACACAGGAAACTGGAGGGACTCTTAAGTTAGAAGCTTCATCACCTTTCCCGATACAACTGGACCCTGTTGCTGCCCATTCTGATGGTTTCTAGTCTACATTATTAAAAACTAGGTAAGGGCCAGGCTTTGGTGGCGCACACCTTTAATCCTAGCACTCGGGAGGCAGAGGCAGGCGGATCTCTGTGAGTTTGAGGCCAGCCTGGTCTACAAAACAAATTCCAGAACAGCCAGGGCTACACAGAGAAACCCTGTCTGGAAAAACAAAAACAAAAACAAAAACAAAAAAGAAAGGAAAAGAAAAGAAAGAAAAATACAAGTTGGATATAATGTAAATCCCAGTATGTGGCAGACTAAGGCGGAAAGGTCATGAGTTCAAAGCCTGTCTCAAAACATAAAACAAAGTGTGTGGGGAGGTGTCAAGCCCAGAGCTTAGATCACTAAACTCATGTTAAGTGGCTTACCTGTAAGTTCCAGTCTTGAAAAGTGGAATCAGGGTCTTTAGCGCAAGCTCACTATTGACACTTCTCATGCTGGTGAGTATTGTGTTTGAGAGACAGACTCTACCTCATGAGTGTGGTGGCAGAACAATCAGTCATAATTCCCAACATCAACCTTAGGCCTCTGCATGCAGTGCACATATGTGTATTCAAACCCACACATCTAGAATACAAAAAATTCAATTTCAAACACACACATCTAAGCACTCCCCCCACCCCCAAATACACAGGTTCTGCAATGCAACAAAGAACAAAAAACCAAGATGGTGAGATGAGTGACTAGTGAAGGTGCTTGTCTGAAAGCCCAAGAACCCAGGTTCAACTGGGGACCCGGAGGGCTGAAAGAGAACCAATTCCTTTAAGTTGTCCTCTGATACACACACACACACACACACACACACACACACACACACACACACACACTATTTTTTTTTTTTTTTTTTTTTTGGTGTTTTGAGACAGAGTTTCTCTGTGGCTTTGGAGCCTGTCCTCACACTCGCTCTGTAGAACAGGCTGGCCTCGAACTCACAGAGATCTGCCAGTCTCTGCCTCCCAAGTGCTGGGATTAAAGACATTGTGATCCCAGCACTTGAGAGGTGGAGGAGGTATGAGGAGTTTGAGGCCAGCATAAGAACTTGTTTCAAAAAAAACAAGCCCTGCCCCCCCCCAATGCACCATCATTGTCTGTTTGTTTTTCTGTTTTGAGAAAGGGTCTCTCTGTGTAGCCTTGGCTGGCCTGGAACTCATTCTGTAGTCAAGGCTGGCTTCAAACTTGAAGAGATCTGCCTGCCTACCTCTGGCTCCTGAGTGCTGGGATTAAGGCCTGTGCCAGCCACCACTGCTCAGCTCGATGACGTGTGTGTGTGTTTTAATCCAAGCTCTTCAGAGGCAGGGGCAGAGGCAGAGGCAGAGGTAGAGGCAGAGGCAGAGGCAGAGGCAGAGGCAGAGGCAGAGGCAGAGGAGGCAGAGGCAGAGGAGGCAGAGGCAGAGGCAGAGGAGGCAGAGGCAGAGGCAGAGGCAGAGGCAGAGCAGAGGCAGAGGAGGCAGAGGCAGAGGCAGAGGCAGAGGGCAGAGGCAGAGGCAGAGAGAGGCAGAGGCAGAGAGGCAGAGGCAGAGGCAGCAGAGGCAGAGGCAGAGGCAGAGGCAGGCAGATCTCTGAGTTTGAGGCCAGCTATGTCTGCATCCAGAGTTTCAGGCGAGTATGGAAAAAAACAAATAAAAAGTAAAAACAGAACAAAAAGGTGGTGGTGGGGTCGTCTGGAGATGCTTCAACTCATAATAGCAATTGTGTGCAAGTATGAGAACCTGAGTTTGGATCCCAGCAACCAGGTAAAAGGCCAGGCATGAACATTTGTACACAAGAAACCCCAGTGCTGTGGGGGATGGGGGTGGGGCAGGAGGGTCACTGGGGCTTGCTGTCTACCCACTTAGTTCTGGACTCAGGAAGAAACAGAAACCTTGTCTTAAAGGAACGAAAAAGGCAGGACACCAGGCATTCTCCTCCAGACTCTGTGAGTACTCACACCTACACACACATACAAGAGCTATTTCATATTAAACTTTATTATTAAAGATGTTGTTTATCTATAATATATAGCAAATTTTCTTGACACTTTGGCTGGGAGTGGAGACAGAGAGAGACAGAGAGAGAGAGAGAGAGAGAGAGAGACAGAGAGAGAGAGAGAGAGAGAGAGAGAGAGAGAGAGAGAGAGAGAGAGACTGATCAAGAACTTGAATATATGTATCTCTATTCCCTCCCCCCAGGAAAAACAAACCTTGACTCTTCAGCTCTTCAGTTAGGAACAACAACCAGGTGTGGTGGCTCATACCTGTAACCCCAGAACTTGGGAGGCTGAAGCTAAAAGACTGGTGAGTTGGAAGCTAACCTGGGTTACAGAGTGAGACCCATTTTATTTCTTTCCTTTCTTTTTTTTAAAGATTTATTTATTTATTATGTATACAGTGTTCTACCTGCATGTATGCGTGCACACCAGAAGAGGGCACCAGATCTCACTACAGATGGCTGTGAGACACCATATGGCTGCTGGGAATTGAACTCAGGACCTTTGGAAGAGCAGGCAGTGTTCTTAACCACTGAGCCACCTCTCCAGCCCTTCTTTTCCTTTTTTGAGACAGGGTTTTGCTCAATATCCTTGGCTGTCCTGGAACTGAATCTGTAGACCAGGCTGGCCTCAAACTCAAGAGATCTGCCTGCCTATGCCTCCTGAATGCTGTATTAAGGTGTGCACCATTGCCACCCAACCTAAGACCCTGCCTTAAACTCCTTCCTCCTCTCCTAAAACAAGGGTTCTGGGGCTGATGGTATAGCTCAGTACCACTGATCACAAGCTTAGCAAGAGAGGATCCTGGGTTTAATTTCCAGAACCCAAACAGAAAGAAAATCTTCATAAAAATACAGAAATATGTGGGCTAGAGAGATGGCGCAGAGGTTAAGAGCACCAACTGCTCTTCCAGCAGTCCTGAGTTCAATTCCCAGCAACCAATGGTGGCTCACAACCATCCATAATGAGATCTGGTGCCTGCTTCCAGCCTGCAGGCATACATGCAGACAGAACATTGTATACATAATACAATCTTTAAAAAAATTGTTGTTACACACACTTTAAAAAATACAGAAATATGGGCTGGAGAGATGGCTCAGTGGTTAAGAGCACTGACTGCTCTTCCAGAAGACCTGAGTTCAATTCCCAGCAACCACATGACAGCTTACAAATGTCCATAGCTCCTGTTCCAGGGGATCCAATACCCTCATAAAGATATTCATTCATGCAAGCAAAAGACCAATGTACATAAAATAAATAATTTTTTTAAAAATACAGAAATATCACACACACACACACACACACACACACACACACACACACACACACGAAGGGGGTTTTGTTGTTTTTTTCTCTCCTTTCTTGTTTCTAAAAGAGCAGAGGTCTATGCTAGTGACACAGAAACAGGAAACATGGCCAAAGATAAATGACAAGTTCCTTAGGGCCCCAAGATCACAGCAGAGAAAGGCTAACCCCTCAGGATGGAAGTCAAGGACTTCTAAGCCTTTGGCTCATACAGGATCATTGGTGGAGCACAAGGATGCGGCCTCTAGGGAAGGCGGGTGACTTTCATACCTTCTCATAGCACAGCAATAGAAACCTGTCAAGAAGGAAAACAGGAAGGACTGAGGACGTGACTCAGTGGTAGAGTACTTACGAGTGAGCAAAAAAGGTCCTGGGTTTGATTCCTCGACCACAAAATTCCCCCCAGGGTTTTTGAGACCATTCTGGGCTACCTGGAAAGACCCTGTCTGAAACAAACATCTCACATTATAATTAAAAAAAGTGGCATTGATCGTCTCCTCAGAGGAAGACTGGGAGGATCAAATGAGTGGGCCTCTTACCCAAAGCTATACATTTGGCAGGAGGAAAGCTGTGACTTGAACTTTGAACTTGGGTCTGCTTGTCTCCAAACTCTGCGTTCTATTCCCACTTGAACAGCCCTCCTCTTGCTTCTGTGGCCAGAGAACCAGCTTTTTCTGAGGGTGAAGGAAGTGGGCTGGCCCCTGTCTGTCAAGCCAGTCTGACAACTGTGAGCAGGATGGTTTCTGGCTGCCTCATGCCTGTGCTTCTTTTCAGATCCCAGAGTGACCGCTTAGTGAAGGTTGGGCGTTGGAGGTAAAGCCTCAGGCGCTCCCCGTGTGTGATTCGAGTTTGCCTTTCTCATCTGCCCATTCATCAGTCTGTACAACGGGAATCATCAGAATAGGTACCTCTGGGATTGCTGTAGAAGGTAAACCAAGGAACAGGCTCAGTACCCTGCTCAGCCAACAATATTAGCTGTTATCATTAGTGCCCAGGCCTTGCCCCTGTGGAACTTTGGAACGGTGTTGGGAAAACATACATTTTTGTTTGGCATTTTAAATATGTTTTATTTTAGAAAGGGTCTCACTATGTAGCCCTGAGTTGGTCTGGGACTCACTATGTAGAGCAGGCAGGCCTTGAACTTTCGGGCAGTCTTCCTGCCTCTGCTAAGATTACAAATATGTGCCACCACAACACACAGAACATCCATCTTAAAAGTTTAAGTTAACTTATCTATTTGTGTATGAGGAGGTTACAAAGGCCAGAGGACAACCTTTGAGAGCTGGCTTTATGCCTCCACCATGTTGGTTCCAGGGATTCAACCCAGGTCATCAAGCTTTGCAAGCAACACATTTTTCTGCAGAGCCATCTTATCAGTTCCGAAAATTCGTTTTTTTTTTTTTAAATGAGATTATAAAATAATATATATATATATATATATATATATATATATATATAATATTTCTAAAATTGTTGGGGAAAACTCTGGGATTAGTGGCACACACCTGTTTTCCTAGCTATTTGAGAGGCAGAGGCATCAGACTTCGAGTTAAAGGCCAGCCTGGGCAGCATAGTTTCAGTTGCTGTTTGTGTTTGTTTGTTTGTTTGAAAGTGGAGGAGTGCTAAGAAATGCTGCCTACTGGACATGAGGCCATTGCACTCAAGAGTGCACAGCAGCTGTGGTCACCTGCACACCAAGCTCCAGCCACTCAACAGACCAGCATGGATGGAAGGGGCCCGGTAGGCCCCACCACCAGCTCAGGAGCTATTGACCATTAATGGCTGCTGGGAAGAGACAGAGTCACTTTCCTTGGAGAGTATAGCCACTGGGAGAGTATCCATGCCCCACACTGTCGGCAGAAACAGCACCAATCTGACTCAGTGAGTTATTAATAAGATAAAGAGATGAGAGTGAGAGGGAGAAGTACTGGGTGTGTGTGTAAAAAGAAACATTTTGATTAGATGTGATCAAGACTCACTATATATAGGGATAAATTAAAAGTGTACTAAAAAACTATAAGCAAAAAATATGAGTACCAGGCAGTGGTGGCGCATGCCTTTAATCCCAGCACTTGGGAGGTGCAGACAGGTGGATCTCTGAGTTTTGAGGCCAGCCTGGTCTATAGCTTGAGTTCAAAGACAGCCGGGGCTACAGAGAAATCCTGTCTCAAAAAACACACACACAGAGAGAGAGAGAGAGAGAGAGAGAGAGAGAGAGAGAGAGAGAGAGAAGGGAGGGATAGAGAGAATAACAAAACTATTATTCATATGTAGGAAAAGACCCAAAGGAAATGTTGGTAGCTCTTTTTTTTTTTTTTTTTTTACGACAGGGTTTCTCTGTGTAGCCCTGGCTATCTTGGAACTTGATTTGGAGACCAGGCTGGCCTTGAACTCATAGGGGTCCACTTGCTTCTGCCTTCTGAGTGTTGGGATTTAAGGCAGGTGCCACCATCATCTGGCTTGTAGCTCTTAACTCTCGGTGGTAACATCACAGATTATTTAATTTTTCCTGTTGCTTTCATATATTACCTGAAATTTCTTTGGTTTTCACAACCAGGAAAAAAAAATGAAACGGAAGAACAGAGCTGTAAATGCTGAAAGGAGCTTTACTTGTCCGGGCTTTTGCAGAGGATGGGCCAGGAGAAGAGGCTGTGAGTGGAAAACTTGGACTGGGGGGAAGAAGTCAAGAGAAGACTTTACTGTGTCCTTATTTCTTGTCTCTCAGCTTCTCTGGGCTTTGGAATTCTTGGTGGCTATGACTGAAGTCTAGTTTGTTTACTACTGTATTCTCCAGCATCTAAAAAACCCACGAAACAAAACAAAGCGCTTAGTAGGTGCTCAATCAATATTAATCTAATGAATGAATGACCTCGACAGCTCTGCTTAGCCTGAGAGACAATGATGCTCTTCAGTTTGCTATCCAGCTGGTGCAGAGCCAAAACTGAGGTACACAGTTTCCATGGCAACTGTAGAAGGTCCAACAGGCCAGCAGCAGGAGGCAGACTCAGGGATTGTGAGCTCTTGTTTCTCTTCAAGGTGCAGCCTAGAAACTGAGAATAAGGCAATAGACTCTGTCCTCAGATATGGAGGGAAAAAGATGTAGTTCATAAATACTTATCTCAGTTCTTCACTGGGCAAACTTGTTAAGCCAATCAATGAATGCTCAGGTAGGTGAGATTTAAAGGACGGGAGGTGCTAGTCTGGACCCAGGCATGTCATCTTGGGCAAGTTATTTAACCCTCCAAGCCTCAGCTTGCTCATTCATAAGTGGAGAGTTTTGATAAGCTTTAAAACGACTGAGAAAAAGGTATGTGTGGTGGAGCTGTGAAAGTGCAGCCACTATAGAAAGGCCTGATGGTTCCATACAAAGTTAAATGCAGGAGCTGGGCATGGTGGTGTATGCTGTAATTGCAGCACTCAGGATGCAGAGGCCGGAGATTGCACACTCACTCTAGGCCAGTCTGAGCTGTGTATTGAGATTCTATAAACACATCTGGAAGCCTAAAGTTACAGAATAGGTGCCTCTGGGTCCAATAGATGGGTGAGAGGGAGAACAGGGTTGCAGAAAAACCCTGGGTCCTGCATAAGCACTGCCTTGGTGACAAGCAGGAAAAAGCTATGGGTGGGGTCAACACTGGTATTTTCACCTGCGCCTAGCCACTTTTCCAAGGTGGGATCCTGAGTCACTAGGTTTACTCCAGCATCAGTATTACTCCAGCAATGGGGCAGTGTGTCCCTTGTTTTCCTTGGAGCACTGTGGGTGAGGAGTCCTGTGAACTCCTCTTTGCAAGGAGAACCACTGCAATGCTGCTAGTTAATGGCATCCAGTTTTCTTTTCTTTTGTTTTTCGAGACAGGGTTTCTCTGTGTAGCCCTGGCTGCCCTTGGCTCTCCTGGAACTCAATCTATAGGTCAGGCTGGTCCTGAACTCAGAGATACACCTGCCTCTGCCTCTTGAGAACTGGAATTAAAGGGATTGGCTGCCACCACTGCCGGCAAGCATCCAGTTTTCCAAACATAGCCTACCGAGATTCAGAGTCTAACTCAAAGGAGCCACTAATGGGGTTCACACCCCTGGAGAGGAGGTTGGGTTGACTTCTGTCTCTACCACCAACAGTGTGGCCTTGGGCAAGTCTCTCACTTTTCCACTTTTCTCGGGCTTAATTAGAAACATGCACATCTAAGCTGGGGAGATGTGAGTAGAGTGGGCATTGAGTATCAGGACCCTCTTTCTGCTCCCCAGCCCCAGTCTGGGAAAGAACAGGGCCCTAGAACATACTAGATGGATGCTCTCTGTCTTGGACTCAACAGCAAACACAATCGGACAAAAAAACTTCAAGTTCCCAGAATCTGCCTTTAAAATGCTGGGACCGAGATTAAGGCAATAACTTGCTTGCTGTAATACAGGATTTAGGCTTAAGGGACAGGGAGTTTTCCTCAAGCCTCATCCATCATTTTCTCCAGTAAGTCTGGAATGTACTGTCTGAGGAGGGTGAATTCTCAATTCTTAAGAGAAAAGCTGCTTTGTCCAGTGTACAGGTTACGAAACTGGCTCACAGAAGCCATGTAACTGGCACCAACCAGAGAGCTCAGGTCTAGGATTTGAACTAGGGTCCTCTTACAGTGTTACGCTGGGAAGACTCAGTGAGCGTGTGGCTAGCGGCATGCCAGGCGCACAGTGGTGGGAATACATCGAGCCAAACCGAGTTTAAAGCCGGGCCCGTTCATTTGCATGCTAATACCCAGAATGCTTTTCCACACACCGCTTCATTTAATGGAAGCGCTCAGTTTGGAACCCTGTAAAGTTTGGAGTACATACTTCGCTCCTCTTGCAGCTAACTGTGGGAACTTCGCGCCAGTACACGTGCCTTGCCTACAGTCTCAGGCTCTGAGCCCAAGAGCCCAAAAGCTCAGCGGCGGCCCCAGCAGACGAACGAACCTCTGTGTCCAACCCTCATCTGGTAGCATCCTCAGGCGGGCTAGGGACAAAGCGCTCAGGCCTGGCCGCAGGGTCCCTGGTCAGAGTGCCCGGCATTTTGTAGGGCAGCAGGCGTTAGGCATGCTTCTGGCTTTGGGGAAGATCGTGGGCACTTCTCGATCCCTGGGTTCCCTACTTTCCCTCACAACTGCTGGGATGTGCAGGGGCCGCTGGTTTTGTCCATCTTGTCCATCGCCATCATTTGCTCTCTTCCCTCAGCAGGCGAATTCACGCTCGCTGGGGCACAAAGCCCAAGGAGCGGTTGGGTAGGGGAAACGACCTATCTCTCCCTAGTTATCCAAACGCGCAAGGCCATTTTCCTCGGTCAGTAAGAGGCGGGCAGAAGGTTCCGCCTGCGTCGGGCCGGGACCCCGCGTCCTTTTTAGGGCTGCAGAGGGGGAGGAGGTCGCAGGCGACTTCTGGGGATTCCGGCCATCAAAGAGAGCTAGGCAGGGTGCTGATGCCCGCCCGACCTGTGGGTGCGCAAGGCAGGCTGGGGGGGGGCTCAGATCCACACGTTAGGGCCGCCCCTCCCGCACGCTCGCCTACACTCGGGGCGGGCAGCGGAGGGGCCGCTGTAGCTGGTTTGCTGGCTTGTCGCTCGGATCGTATTGGTCGGGGTCGGGGGGGGGGGGGTTGAGGCTGCAGCCCCGGCCCCGCGGCGGGGTGCGGAGGCGGGGGCTCAGGCTGCGCTAGCATTGGCGGAGCTGGGGAGTGGGGAGGGGGGGCAGGAAGCGGGGGGAGCGGAGCTGCAAGGGGGGGTGTATAAATAGGGAATGGGGGGACGTGCATCCTCCGCTGGGCGAGGGGGGGTGCTCGGCACAAAGAAAGTGGAAAGTTTGCGGCGCTAGGCGGCCCAGGCTAGGGAGCCCGGTGCGCACGTGCTGGAACGGGGCTACTGAGACCCCCCACGCCGAGCTCGCTTTTTTTCTTTCTGCAAGCTGGGGGGGGGTGTTGTTGGTATCGCCCCCTCCTTCTCCTCCCCCCAGGGGTGAAAGTGCAAGAGGAAGTGCAGCCGCTGCCATCTTTCCTCCGTTCCGAACGCACGGAGCCTGGGGCCGCAGCGCCGCCGCTCCGCCACCACCCGTGCCTGGCCTGGGGAAGGGCCCACCCTGCCGCTGCCACCCACTCGCTTCGGCCGCCGCCTTCGCCGGGCTCCAAGACCCGGCCTACGCCACCGCCCCCGTGCGCGCCGACCGCCGCCTTCGCCTTCGCCTTTTGTTTCCTTTGCTCCGGCGCCCCCGCCCCGGCTCGCGCTTTGCAGGGGACGCAGCGCGCGCCCCCAGCGGGCCCGGGAAAAGCCTCGGAGCGCGCGCTTGCGCTTGCGCGGCGGACCCCTCCTCCCTGCGCGCGCGCGCCTTTTGGCTGCGCGCCGGCGCCGCCTGGCGGGCGGGAGGGGAGGTGACGGCCGCGTTTGCAGGAGGGGCGCACCTCTTCGCTGGTTTACCCCCTGGAAGGTAGACCGAGAAAGGGAGGCGGGCAAGCGGAGAGCGAGTGCAGCGCCGGGTCCGGCGGGGGGTAGGGTGGCTATGTGGGGGGCAGCGCACCGCTGGGTCTAGACGTTCTGATTCGGTCAGGGGGCGTGTGCGCTGGGCGCACCTGCGAGAACTACCGAGCCCCGGGCCGCACGTGTAGGGAGTGTGACTTGTCCTCTGAGCAAGGAGTCTTGCTGCCTAGGGGAAAGGACTGGGGACCGGCGGGTGCCCGGCCCGGCTAGCGGGGAGGGGGCAGCGGCCATGGAGCGGGTCAACGACGCTTCCTGTGGCCCGTCGGGCTGCTACACCTACCAGGTGAGCAGACACAGTACGGAGATGCTGCACAACCTGAACCAGCAACGCAAAAACGGCGGGCGCTTTTGCGACGTGCTCCTACGGGTGGGCGACGAGAGCTTCCCGGCGCACCGCGCCGTACTGGCTGCCTGCAGCGAGTACTTTGAGTCTGTGTTCAGCGCCCAGTTGGGTGACGGCGGAGCTGCAGACGGGGGTCCTGCTGATGTGGGAGGCGCTGCGGCGGCTCCGGGCGGTGGAACTGGAGGCAGCCGCGAGCTGGAGATGCACACCATCAGTTCCAAAGTGTTCGGAGACATCCTGGACTTCGCTTACACGTCCCGAATTGTAGTGCGCCTAGAAAGCTTCCCTGAGCTCATGACGGCCGCCAAGTTCCTGCTGATGAGGTCGGTCATCGAGATCTGCCAGGAAGTCATCAAACAGTCCAACGTGCAGATCCTGGTGCCCCCTGCCCGGGCTGATATCATGCTCTTTCGCCCTCCTGGGACCTCTGACTTGGGCTTCCCTTTGGACATGACCAATGGGGCAGCCTTGGCAGCCAACAGTAACGGTATTGCTGGCAGCATGCAGCCCGAGGAAGAAGCTGCCAGGGCCACAGGTGCAGCTATTGCAGGCCAAGCTTCCCTGCCTGTGTTACCTGGGGTGGACCGCTTGCCCATGGTGGCTGGGCCCCTATCCCCTCAACTGCTGACTTCTCCATTCCCCAATGTGGCATCCAGTGCTCCTCAACTGACTGGTAAGCGAGGCCGGGGACGTCCCAGGAAGGCCAACCTGCTGGACTCCATGTTTGGGTCTCCAGGGGGCTTGAGAGAAGCAGGTATCCTTCCATGTGGCCTGTGCGGGAAGGTGTTCACTGATGCCAATCGGCTCCGGCAACATGAGGCCCAGCACGGCGTCACTAGCCTCCAGTTGGGCTATATCGATCTTCCTCCTACAAGGCTGGGTGAGAATGGGCTACCCATCTCCGAGGACCCCGACGGCCCCAGAAAGAGGAGCCGGACCAGGAAGCAGGTGGCTTGTGAGATCTGTGGCAAAATCTTCCGTGACGTGTACCATCTCAACCGGCATAAGCTGTCCCACTCTGGGGAGAAGCCGTACTCCTGTCCGGTGTGTGGTCTGCGGTTCAAGAGAAAAGACCGCATGTCCTACCATGTGAGGTCCCATGATGGGTCAGTGGGCAAGCCGTACATCTGCCAGAGCTGTGGGAAAGGCTTCTCCAGGTGAGGAATGGCCCCCCTCCCCCACTCTGCTGTGTACTATCTTAGTTACGCCTCTTGAGACAGTACCCTGCTAGGATCTGGGGATGTGGATCTTGTGGGGGTGGAAGGTCACTGGACCTTAACAGAGCATGCCATATTTAAATGTTTTAAGACTCCCGGTTTTGAGATGGTGTGGCCAAGAGCTGCATCTGTCCCTTCATGCAAGTTCTCCGGCACCAGAGCACTACTATCCTCATCCTCCGGGGGCCTGTGGAAAGGGGCCGGATTCCTCAGGCCAGAGCCATTGGGCCTCCCCATTCTTCTCCCCGGTTCCCTTTGTGTTTCCGGCACCAGGCGTGGGGCCCCCTCTGGGGGCGGGAGGCTGGGCTCCTCCCTCGACTTTCCCCGCCTGAATGGCTGCGGAGGGAGGGGCTGAACAAGTGCGTCTAGGACTCCTTATACTCCCGAGGCCCAGATCCTCCACTGTTTGAGTGGGCCACGCTGTAGCTGTAGTCTCCAGCTTTGCCCCTCATGTGACCCTAGGATTGAGAGGCATAAAGCCGGCTACTCATGGCTGTTTTGCAATAGTAATACCGAAATCTGATGGGCTCTGACCTGCTGAGTCTAGAATCCAGTGAACCCACAAGTCCTCTGTTCTCAGGACAGAATGAAAGGCAGAGACACTTTTTTTTTAACTTTTAGTGAGACTTCTTTGGGACTGAGGACTTTTTGGGAGCAGAGGGTTGTGGGTTTTTTTTTTTTCCCTAGTTTGGGAATATTTAATAAAGTCTGCTTTTAACTGGAATCCTGAGGACCTTGTGTGTGTGTGTGTGTGTGTGTGTGTGTGTGTGTGTGCTTAGTAGAGACAGGGAATTCCCTCAGAGGGGCCCCAGCTTCCAACCAGTCTTACCGGTCAGACAGCCCCTGCCCACCTGCTCTGGCGGGCATCTGGCTTGCCAGCCCAGCTGGGGACTTAAGACTCCATCCCTGGCCTCTGGGGACTGAATTCCATCCGGGTGGCATTCATTGGCTGCTGTGGCGGGAGAGGCTGGGGGGAGGGGAGCCCAGAGCTTCTAAGGGGCTTTAGTCTGGACAATGAGTCCCACACCCCCTCCCTATAAGGCTGGGCAAGGCTTCCCTGTGTCATTCTAAAGCTTCTGCCTCAGGTCCTAGGAGTCATTGAATTTCTACTGGGGGTGGGGTGGGTGGGGTGGGTTTAGCTAGATCAAGAGTGAAACATTTGCTTCCCCTCCCCCCAGGGGGGAAATGGCTGAGATACTTGGGCCCTGGGAGCCAGAGCTTGGTGGTGACTTTGTCTTTGTCTTGCTGGGGTGGAGTCCTCCCTAGGAGGGGGTGTGGGGGGCGAGGGAGGAAGATTAGCCAAATTTGGCTCATCTTTTTCAATGTCTTGTTTTTAAAGTTTGTTGATCTCTTTTCCAGACCTGATCACTTGAACGGACATATCAAGCAGGTGCACACTTCTGAGCGACCTCACAAGTGTCAGGTAGGGATTGGGCCATGGTATAGTTGGGTGGAAGACTGTTGCTGTTCTCCCAGCCTTGGCCCTGAGCAAGCCTGCTGTATTGGACCCGCTGACTGACCACTGCTTTGCATACACTTTCCACTCTCTCTCTCCCATGCCCTCCCTCTGCCCTCCTTTGTTCTGTACCCCAGTCCCCTTCGCTTCCCCCAGGGCTGAGATCCTCTTTCCTGGTTACTTGGTTCTGGTTTCCAGTCTTTACCTCTGTTCTGTTGCTTAGCTTTCCTGTCCTGGCCTTCTCGGGCTCCTGGCTGGTGGGCCACTCTGCACAAGTGTTGTTCTGGTGGGTCTGACACTTTGCTAGGCCTGGCTGCTGGTTCCCAGTCGTTTGTACCAACTGTAGGGATTTCGAAAGGGCTTCTGGTGGCCCAGCCAACAATCCTTCCCCTGGTTTGAGCTGAGTGGCTCCAGTTCCATCAGTGGAGAAAGCACGACATTAGGAGAGGCTGGAGGTAGGGAGAGGGTGGTCCCATCTCCAACACAAACAGCAAGAGCAAGGCAAGGCATTCTCTTCCAGTGTGGAATCATGTAGGGAAGGCTGGACTGGACGTTCTCCTGTCTGCTTGAATTCTATCTGGGGGCTCTGCTGGCACCTAGAAAAACGAGTTTTCTTTCCTGGCCTCAGCATTTACATGTGACAAAAATACACCACTGTCTTCGTGGTTGTCTCTCCTGTACTATGGCAAGTGGTTCAACTGACTGCAAGGCAGTGTTGTAACACTGCGAGACACTCCTATAGCCCCCAACAGGGATAGCTACTTCTAATCTGGTGGCAAGGGCAGGTTCTGGGAGATTTAGGGGAAGGAATGGATGTGCACAGTAGGACCGAGCTCCAAGGACTAGCATTGTTCACAGATGCATGGCTAGGCAGCCTCGCCCAAGGATGCTGACTCAAAATAGGCCCTGCTGGGATCTCTTTGCCTTGCTGCTTTCTGCGTGTGCATCTGATTCTGTTGTCACAGAGCACATTCTGACTCCCAGATAGTGTGCTGAGCAACCCCAGGCAGGATAGGAGGAGCCCAGAGGGCAGTGGGGGTATGCCCTGTGGCTTGTGGGGGGGTAACCTGCACTCTCTGCCCTTTTTCCAGGTGTGGGTTGGGAGCAGCAGCGGCCTGCCGCCCCTGGAACCTCTTCCTAGCGACCTGCCATCATGGGACTTTGCCCAGCCTGCTTTGTGGAGGTCGTCCCATTCAGTTCCTGATACCGCCTTTTCCCTCTCTCTAAAAAAGTCATTCCCAGCCATTGAAAACCTGAGCCCAGCACACTCCAGCAATGCTCTCTTCTGCCCAGCCCCACCAGGATACCTGAGGCAGGGTTGGACAACCCCAGAGGGCAGCCGGGCCTTTACTCAGTGGCCTGTAGGCTAGCCTGGGTCCTTCTGGAGAGGTGGAGGAGAGTGGAGGCTGGCTAGAGACCCCTGCTTTTGGGAGAGGCCAGCCAGCAAGATGGTGCCTGCCCACCATTCCCAGATTTTTCCAAGATGTCCTAAAGTATTCCCCAGCTTGTAGCTCTCAAATAGTGATATCAAGGAACACCTTTCTGAATGCCCCCCCCCCCCCACCGTAACCTCCAAGTTTCTTTCTCAACATTCTTGTCTCCCCTCCCGCTACCTTGACAGGTGGTGCCCTGGGCAAGCAACCTTGGGTGACTGGAAGTTGGTGATTCTCAGGAGCTTAGCCCCAGCTTGTGTGCTTCCCTTCCCCAGACCTCACTTTCCATACTGATGGGGGTTTCTGGCCACTCTCTCCCACCTGGGAGTCACTCCACTTCTGGAGGAGAAGCCTCTGCCCAGTTTCACGGAGGGTCGGTTGTGCTATTATTGTGCTTTTCCTCCTCACAAGATCCTGCTTTCATTTCTGCCTAGTGAATTAGATGCTCATGTTTGAAGTTTGTTTTTGTTTTTTTTTTCTGCTGGTCTGCTCAGAACTAAACTAACCAGTAGCTTTGTATTGATACATGGATTTAGGGGCTGACAAAAAAGATAGACACTGTGTCCCCTCCCCCAGGTCCCTTTGGTGTGTCCCTTGGCCCCTGCAGACTCTGCTGGGAGATCAGGAGTGATGATAAAAGTTTTCATTCTAACATTTGAGGCTTTGTGTGTTTTGTCCTTGGTCTGTCATAACAACTGGCATCATTGTCCCTTGGTGTATGAGCCAGCCCCTGCCCTGTCTCTTTCCCCTTCAGCACACATTCTCACAGACGTGACCCTCTAGCCATAACCATCTAAAGAGTACCCAGCAAGGTATGATGTGCTGGCTGTCACACCCTAGGCTTGGTTAAAACTTAAGGGATCCTCAGCCAGAGGATGAAAGGGGCCAGTTACTCAGACTGATAGAAAAGCCTTTTGAAGGTAAGGGACAGGGAGCCTCGGGCTTGAGTCTCCTTAACTGCTTCACATGCCCCAGCCATTGTCCTGGCCTGGAATTCAGCCAGAGCTGAGAGGCTGGAGTGCTTAGCCCTCCCCCATTGCTTCTGGTGGCCCCATATCTGAGGCTGGTCAGACAAGGATGAGGGTGGGATATACTCAAGACAAAGGGGTTAAGGCCAGTTGAGCTGGACTTTCATGTGTTACCCTCTAGGGTTGGGGATGCCCATTAGTGTTCCTGGGGTCCCATCCTCCAGCTGCCCCACTCAGAACTGACAGCTTTAGAAAACGTGGTGGGGTGAGAGTTAAGCATGATAGGCTCAGTGGTGAGTGGTGATGGTGTGCCTCTTATAGCAGCGGACTTCAAGCCAGCAGGCAGTCACCCCGGGCTGTTGGCTGGCTGGCCCCCTTTCAGGGCCCTTCTGTTTACTCCCTGTCTGCAGGATGGGGAGTTCTTTCTTTTGAGTTTCAGGTTCTGGGTGTCCTCTTTAAGTAAGGTCTGCTTCCCTTAGCCTCTTCTCTTTCTCTCCTGAGTCATGTGACCAGCCTCTTTTGTGTTCTGTGCTGTCTGAAGTTCTGGTTGGCCCAGACTTGGACTCACACACAGAAAAGCCTGGGGACTAGCCACAGAGGGTCAATTGAACAGGGAGCCAACAGCTACTTTAGTTTGGCTTTGTAACAAGGTGGTAGTTTCTGTTGTGGCTTCTTTATCCCAATAGGAGATTGGCATTCCTAATTGTTTTTGCTCGGGGTGAGGTTAGTTTTATTTCTTGAGAGATAATCAGTAGAGGACAGGGTAAAGAAAGCCAGCTGCATCTGAGATTTTAATTTTGCTTAGTTAATCCCCAAGTATTTAATCCATTTGGGAATAATCTAGGGTGGCTGTCCATTATCTTGGGTACCAAAGTGTGACAGGGAAAAGCCTTTAAAGGAAAGATCACAATGGTTGTCAAGGCTAACAAGGTATCTTTCATGCATCAGGCTTCCTTTCCCTGGAAAAAGGAAGACAATATTGAAGACTTTCACCTGGTTCATGTTAGCACCTTTGAGTCTGAGGCTTAAAACTTTCCTGTAGTTACTTGGGAAGGAGGCAGGTGGATCTCTGTTCAAGGCCAACCTGGTCTATAGAGTGAGTTATAGGACAGCCAGGTGAGACCTTATTTTAAAAAACAAAACCAACATCCCCACTCTCACAGCTGCAGGGGTAGGGTAGTTCTGGGATCTTTAGCAGAGCTGGCTCTTGTTCCTGGATGATGAACATGCTTACCTCTCCCCAACAGGTATTTATGAGAGCCCCTGTTGTGATTTACAGGTTGCTAGCCTGGCTGGAAGAGTCTGCATTCTCTCACTGTGGCCTATCACTGTGGTCATGATGATATCCCTGAGTTTGGTCCTCCTGTGACTGAGACTGAATACCCAAGATGCTTTCTGGGTTGCCCAGGTGCTGGAGTTTGCCTGCACATCCTTGCCCCAGGACAGAAATGGATACCAAGTACATAGGGTCAGGGTCAACACCTTTCTTGCATGGGATGCACCTGTATTGGCTTCAGAAGTGATAAGGGTATAGACTTGAGGCCAGTTGTCAACTCACCTGTCCTGCATCCTCAAAGGGCATCTGTCTGCCCAGCTATAAGATTGGTTGAGACCTCTATGTAGCTGGAAGATGGCTTGGAGACTGGTCTGGTCAGGGTGTTTAGATTGCTCCTTTATTATTACTTGAGCCTTGAGCAAGTTCACTTTCTAAAGTTAGCTTCCTCCTTTGCCACAGAATTAAACAGAAAAACATAAAAGCAGGATATCACCAGGGTGACCTGTTCAAGTTAGTACTGTTTACTTGTGATGACAGGGAACAGGAGACTTGTGCTGGTACAGAGGTCTGAGGCTGAGGAGGGAAATGGTGGCCCCACCTACCTCCATGATATTGCTATCGGCTTCATGCTTTGTACAGGAAGGTGACAGTGTCCAGACACTTACCTTGAGATTTTAGGTTATCAAGATCCACTTCTAAACTGGAAATAGAGGCAACTCCACTCCGGCAAATTAATGGGTGGCACCTCGTCAGTGGATTAATAGCAGCACCCTCAAATGTGAAAGTTGCTTTTTCTTACACTCCCAAAGCAGAGAGCACACACAGGGAACAGAAATTAAAGTTCAATTTGACATTAGCCCCTGAGGCATCTCCATGGAGCCCAAATAACTCAAAAGCCACTGAATCCACCTCTTTTCAAGGCTTTGTGACATTCCATGTTCCCCAAGGCACCCCAGCCTTTGCATGCCCTAACAAAGGAAGGGATGTTGGAGAAAGATAATTGCAAGGAAGCTAGACCCTCATTCTCAGTGTATGGTTCTGACCGTGACTTCATAGCTGCAGGGTCTGGCTGTGAGTTGTGCCTTTCCATGGCTGCAGACTCCTAGAGTGCAGGGGTAACAGCTTGCCTTGGGGGGCTGCTGTATGGATGAACTGCATAGGACAAATGTCTCTTATCAGTCTGAGCTCAGAGCCTGCTTAGTCAATGCTGCAGGCCGGAGTCACTATTTTTACCATCATTTCCCCACCATAACATTTGCACAAATGCTCTGAACATCCAAAGCCTACTTTCTCCAATCTCACATTAGTACAACCAACACTATCATTTATTTTATAAGCTGCTTTTTAAATTCACATTACAAGCATATTGTGAAGTGTTATCTTTGTACTTTGTCTTGCCTTTCCATGGCCAAGACAAATGTCATATTTGAATGAAACAAATACATTGGATTCTTTGTATAAAGCAGTAAGGGGAAATCTGGGATGGGGAACAGGAAGACTGGTTTATGTGCTATAACTTGCTTAATATAGCCAGTGCTCCTAAAGTCAGTGCTTTGTGGTTAAGAATGAATAGACATGAAGGTGCATACCTGTGACCCAGTGCTGCAGAAAGAGGAGCAGTTCAAGATCAAGTTCAGCTACATAGAGGTTGAGGTGAGCCTAAGTTGCATGAGACCCTGTCTGAAAAATACAAGGGGGTGGGGAGAAAAAAAATGAATAAATATTTAACTCCATTCAGAAGAGCAGCATAGGACTTAGCTGGCCATGTTTTGAGCTTGTCTGTGGTGAAGAACCAATAATTCCAACTCATATCCTATGAAACAGCACTGTGGAAAGGAAGGAAGCCACTTGGCACTGTGTGTAAAAGCCTTAGCTGAGCTATCCAGTTTTCCTTTTTTTTTTTGCTTTTTCGAGACAGGGTTTCTCTGTGTAGCTTTGGAGCCTGTCCTGGCACTTGCCCTGTAGACCAGGCTGGCCTTGAACTCAGAGATCCGCCTGCCCTGCTTCTGCCTCCTGAGTGCTGAGATTAAAGGCGTGCACCACCAACACCCGGCTGCCATCCAGCTTTCTAAAGGGATTGATTTCACAAGATGACCAGGAACAGGGCCTTGCTTCCTGGTGTACTTGGTCAAGTGTGAAATATCTGTTGTTCCTCATCCTGTTTTCCTTTCTACACTCAGACCTGCAATGCCTCTTTTGCTACTCGAGACCGCCTGCGCTCCCACCTGGCCTGTCACGAAGACAAGGTCCCCTGCCAGGTGTGTGGGAAGTACCTGCGGGCAGCGTACATGGCAGACCACCTGAAGAAGCACAGCGAGGGGCCTAGCAACTTCTGCAGCATCTGTAACCGAGGTAATTTTCCCACTGTTTCCTCACTTCAGAGGATGGGTTTGATCTTGTGGGGAGCCCATCTTCCCCACTGAATGAGAAATGGCCTCAAGCAGGCTTTGAGCACATCACTCAGCCAGTTGTTTGAAACCTCTTCCTTTCCGAGATGCTTGAGTGCTTAAAAGGTTCCAAGAGACTTAATGGTGGGAACAGAAGGAAAGATGGTGATGCTCCAAGCTCAGGGTCAAATACACCTGCCCAAGTGGCAGAATGGATGGATTCACAAATCTACTAAACAGAGGCTGGCTAGGAGTCATTAACCTGAACGGGCTATAAAAGGGTCCCGACAGCACACTCACTGGCATGAGACTCAACAGCCAGGGAAGGAGGCTGGATCTGGAGATGAGCAGGAGACAAAAAATTTCTAGCATAAATGTTTAAAAGAGATCCCAAACAGATTGTGGCCTTGATGAAAGACATAGGTCGAAGGTGCTCTGAGCAGGGTAGTGCGCTTGAGGCTAAGGTTGGCCTCTGTAGTGTCTAGCCGAGGCAGCAGTGTTATGTTGGATGAAGTTCGGCTTGTCTATGAGGCTCTGCTGGGTAGATTGGCTGTTGGAAATGCTGGGAGTTTGTTTGCAAGCGGTGTCTGTGTTGAAGGAGGTTGGGGCGAGGCTGTTTCTTTGGCCTCCTTCTATGCTTGCTTTGGCCAGCTGGGCATGTTGCTTGTTGTGTCCTGGGGCACTCTTGTGTCAGTGTTTTTGTAAGTCTAGTATCTGACTTAGTGGGTTCCATGCTGAACCCAGGAATCAGGAGACACAGCCCCTTGCTATGTAGCTTTGGGCTCTCCTTGCCTTGCTTCTTCTCTTCTAAGTGATCAAGTGATCAAGAACCTCCCCATTTCCATTTCATGGGGTTGCTGTGAGGATCCCAACAGTAGGTAGCAGAGAGTTCTCTGAATCCACAAGGAGTTGCATCTTTGGGACGCCCCTCCTTACATTGTAAAATGGTGAAATGGTTTGATGCTGCTTCCTGATAGTCTGGTTTGGACAAGGCACAAGACTTCTTCAGGGTGCTGTCTCCGTGTGTCCCAAAGTTCTTGATGGAGGTACTCTGATGGGTAGATGTTTTCTTGGAGTCCTGGAACTAGGTGCCTTCCAGAGATGACACACATCCTCAGATTTGCCTTGATGGCCTAGCATTGATTCCTGTTCTACTAGGAAATCTGCTGTGAATGCAACCACTAGCTGCTTCAGCTGCTTCTTGTTTTCCTCAAGCAAACAGTGGGGTGGTGAGGGCAGGCATCTTAGAAAGCTGGTTTTTGCCTTGTTGCCTCCTAACCTGGCTTCCAGAGAGCATCCCCAAATAACTCTAAACTTGCCAAAATGCGCCATCAGGATTTTGTCAAGTTTCCTGTGAAGTTACCAATCCTGGAACTAGCTCGGTTGGCAGAGCTGAGAACTGCTAAAAGTGGCGAAGGATGTTCATAAGAAAACCAGAAGTCCAGAACAGATGACAGACAGAAAAGGACAGCAGCCCAGATGAGGGCAGCAACGAAGTTAACCCATTAGGACACAGTTTTCCTCAAGAGCTGCAAAGAGGACTTGATTGATCGCCAGCCAGGAGCCATGTCACCAAGGTGTGGAATTCCAAAGAATAAACCCGGAGCCCAGCAAGACTGTGGGGGTCACAGGCTAGAGAGCAGTCTACAGCAGGAAGACCCGTTCCTCCAGGTCTAACCCCCAGGTCTAACCCATGCTGGGAACTCAGAGGAGGAAACAGCTACAGCCATTCTCGGCTGAGAGAAAGCTGGATGCTGCCTCTGGACAACCAAAAGGGACAGCAGCACACAGCAAACGGGTGGTGGAAGAAGGTGGGGGGCTCTGTGTCATCCTTTTCCCCATGCCACCAAGGCTATCTATGCTTAAATAAATGAATGTTCTTAGAGCCGCAATTGTGATTTGGTTATAGAACACCTGCAGGTAAGACTGAATCAGGTGAACTTTTACAGGTATCTTCTGTAATCTTTCAGTCCAATAATACTTTGTTAATTTTTTGAAATAGTTTTAAATTTTGTGTGTGTGTGTGTGTGTGTGTGTGTGTGTGTGTGTGTGTGTGTGTGTGTGTTTTGGTATGGACAGTGGAAGGCACTGGATCCCCTAGAACTAGAGTTATAGGTAGTTGTGAGCCATTATGTGGGTGCTAGGAACCAAAATTGGGTGCTGTTACAGAGGAGTGCTTTTAACCACTAAGCCATCTTTCCAGCCTTGCCTTGAGGCCCAGGCTGGCCTCAGACTTGCCCTCTTTTTTTTTTTTTTTTTAATATTTCATTTATTTATTATGTATACAACATTTTGCTTCCATGCATATCTGTACACCAGAAGAGGGTACCAGATCTCATAACGGATGGTTGTGAGCCACCATGTGGTTGCTGGGAATTGAACTCAGGACCTCTGGAAGAGCAGCCAGCGCTTTTAACTTCTGAGCCATCTCTCCAGCCCCAGACTTGCCCTCTTGCTTGTAATTTTTGCATTTGAGAGACTGAGGCAAGAAGACAGCTCAAATTCCAAGCCAGCCAATGCTACACGGGTGAAATCTTGTTATAGATGAAGGATAAGAGTTCAGGCCTAGTGGCCTACTCTTGTGGCAGGAGTATTCTCATGAACTCAAGGCTAGCCTGGGTTCAATAGCAAGTAACAGGCCACCCAAGCCCTTCTGTAATAAAACAGAATACACAACAACAACAAAACACACAAGATGGGGCTGGAGAGATGGCTCAGTGTTTAAGAGCACTAGCTGCTCTTCTAGAGGACCTGGCTTCAATTTCCAGTACCCACATGACTGTAGCACAAATTCTAATTGTTCTTAATAACAAAACTTGAGTCACCTATGGTGGGGGAGGAGCTGAAGGATCAGAGTGGCAAAGCAGCCAGCCACTAGAGTACCTCTACCAATGCTCAGACCAAAGAGGCAATCCTGTCCTCAGACTGCAGTGAGCTCCTGCCTCCTCTGTCTTACATTCTTTTCTCTGTCCAGCCATATGCTTTCCTGTCTCCACCTCTTTAGTGCTGACATTAAAGGCATGTGACTCCCAAGTACTGGGATTAAAGGTGTGAGCCACCATTGCTTGGCTCTCTTTTAGACTGGATTGATTTTGTGTAGCCCAGAGGTGGCCTTGAACTAACAGAGATCCATCTGCCTTTGTCTCCTGAATGCTGCTTGGCCTCTATGACTAACCAGTGTGGTTATCTATGCACTCTGATCGTAAGTCAAGCTTTATTAGATCATAAAATGTCACTACACATGGCAGCTCACAACTGTATGCAACTCCTGTCCAGAGGATCTGACACCCTCATACATACCTGCAAGCAAAACACCAATAAAATAAAATAACATAAAATAAAAATAATTTAAATACATACACACACACACACACACACACACAGAGAGAGAGAGAGACAGACAGAGAGAGAGAGAGAGAGAGAGAGAGAGAGAGAGAGGAGGAGGAGGCCAGGTGTGGTGGTGCACACCTTTGATCCCAGCACTCAGGAGGCAGAGAGGCAGAAGGATCTCGAGTTCAAGGCCAACCTGGTCTATAAAGTGAGTTCTAGGACAGCCAAGGCTAAACAGAGAAACAGTATCAAAAAACAAAACAGAAAAAAAAAAACACACAAAGGAAATCCTATCAGATGAATACATGGGTAGCAAGGTAGCACTATGCCATTCTCCTGCACTGCATGGCAGTCTTAATGCACTGTTATGTTAGATTTGGCCCCTTCAGGATCTCAACACAGAAAAAGCAGTCCCCAGTCTCTGCATGGACATAGTCATGATTGTGACACCAGTAAGAACATACAACTGAAGAACAGTGGCCTTTCACCGTTAACAACAAACTCTTCATTTCTGGAGGAGGAGACTTGCTGGCAGCAGTCATGTGTACACAATGCTTCCATCATGGAATCACAATGCTTACATCAAGCTGCCTCTTTGGCTCTTGTTAATCAGTGAGTAGGTGGGTTGACTTAGAATTTCAGCTAAATACATCTGGCCTCAAAGATACATTCTGCTCAGAAACTCAGCTTCTGTTTCATCTCCAACACTTGACTTGCTGAGTTGCTGTGTTTAAGTTCTGGGCTTTAAGTGGCAGCTGTGGATCTGTTCTTGCCACTTTCCAAGTAAGTTTGCTATAGATAGTACCATCTGCGACCAGGGGAAAGTCAAGAAGATCCAGCCACATTTTTCTCAGAATGTTTTTTTGGGAACATGGCAAGATGTTTTTATTGAGTATCTGTTGTATTTTCTTGGTAGATAGCTCTCCCTACAGAGTGACCATAATAGTTCCTGGTGCTTTTTTTCCCATTTACTTTGATTGTAGTGGACCTGTTCTGGCATGCCATAAGGGGGCTTCATTCTACTTCAGAGGCCCCAAAGAAGAAGAATTCTCTTGTGAAGTGGCAGCATTGTATCACCAGAAAGTTTTGATGCTGGTTTCTGGGGCCACTGTGCGCTGTTTGGAGTGTGTTAGAGGGCTTTACAATGCCAGCTGGAGGGGTGGGGCTGAAAGCCTCCTCTTCCCTTTAGCCTTGCCCACCCATTCCTGACTGTAGCCTGCTTCCTAGGAATGTCTGTCCTCCAAAGTCTGGCCCCAGGCCAAGCACTTAAGTACAGCCCAAGACAGCTCCCCAGGCAGGCTAGACAACTAGCACCTGGTCCAGGCCAATCTTTGAAGTAACTCTGTTAAGAAAGGAAATTTTCTCCTGATCACACATTTCCCTGGAGGACCACCACCACTGGCTATCCTCAGGAGTATTTACTAAAGAAGGTTCCCACAGGCCAGCCCTCTGTTTCCTGGCAGCCCACTCTAACACTTTCATTATCACACAATTGTGATAGTGAATCCTATTGCACAAGTCCAAAGGACTTTTTTGTTGTTTTGAAGCTCAAGTGCAATTTTACTAGAGTTTGAAGAAAACTATCAGGATATATGGTCAGAGAGGAACAGAACTGATAGAATGTAGTGTGTGTGTGTGTGTGTGTGTGTGTGTGTGTGTGTGTGTGTGTGTGATTTAGGGTGGTTTACAGGTTGTGTTCCAGCTATTCCAACAGTGGCTGTCTACCAACAGAAGGTCTGAGAATCCATTAGTTGTTCAGTTCATGAGGCTGGTCAATATATGACAGAATCCCAAAGAAGTAGGCTCTAATGCCAGTAAAGGAATGGACTTGCCATTGAGAGTGAGAGCAACCAGGCAAGCTTCCTCTTCCATGTCCTTTATATAGGCTGCCAGCAGAAGGTGTGGCCCAGATTAAAGGTGGATCTTCCCACCTAAGAAGAGCCAGACTAAAAGTGAGTTCACTTCAAATTATTTAATTAAAAAAGTCCCTTACAGGTGTACCCAGCCACTTTGGTCTTTGTTAATTTCAGGTGTAGTCAAGCTGACAACCAAGAATAGCCACCACAAAGAGACAAGCAGTAAAGTCTCAGCAGCTGCTGGCAGAAGGGAGATGCAGGAGAAAAAGAATTAAGAATCTGATGTGTGATGGGCGTGGTGGGGCACGCCTTTAATCCCAGCAATTGGGAGGCAGAGGCAGAGGCAGAGGCAGGCTGAGTTGGAAGCTAGCCAGCCTGGTCTACAGAGCAAGTTCCAGGACAGCCAAGTCTCCATGGAGAAACCCTGTCTGAAAATACCAAACATTATAAAGTGTGAAAAAACAAACTTAAATGTAAGCAGAAGTCCCTGAGGAATGTGCTGGCCAGATCTTGAGTGGATTAACGGAACAAAATCAGGGCCCTGATACTAAGTGAGCATTACACTAAAAAGCTTTGGTTCCTACTAAAGATCCTCTTTGCTCCTTGACTATGGTGGGAGTTGATGGCGTACCTCTTTCCTGTGAAACTCAAGTCAGTCGTTTTATTGGCCTGCCTGATTCTGTGGCTGTCTGTCGTCCTTGCAAGGCCTTGTGGCATTTGTGGAAATTGGTCCAAGATCCATTCTTCCAGCCTGAAATACTCGTGCCTTAAACTGGCTGAAGCGAGAGGAGTCAAATGGAGTTGTTCTAAGATGTCTGGAGATCATCCTGAGAGAACCTGATGGGCGCTCCTAAACCAAGCCGAGAAGACCACCATGGATAGGGGATGACCATGATGCCACTTTTCTGTAACTCTGTCTCTGTTCTTCAAAAAGTGAACCAATTCTTAAAATCATTGTTCTAAAGGTGGAAAACTTAAAATAGAGCATGCTCCAACAGGTAGAAGGGACCCCTGGAAGCTTTCGTGGGGATCTCCCTGTAAGTGATAAGCAGGCTTCTGCTGGATGGAGCCCCATATGCTTGTCTGACCACATTTCTAGCCATGGTCTCTACAGCTGACATGGGCCTGTGTGACATCACTCAAACCACCTTGTACTGAGGCACCAAGCAAGCCAAGGTAGCTGGCCTGGGCCCTTCAATGTAGCCTTTACAGAGAAGTTGACTCATGGACAGTGGCACTCCCCACTCTGACCTCATGGCCTGATGTGATTGCAGATGTTTTTGAGCCAAGGAGAGAACCCCTTCCAGGTGCAGCTGACCAGGGAATGCTAGCCAGAGCTGCCAAAGAAAAGGCATGGGGAGCAGAGAGATATCTCTTGCTGGCTGTGGGATCTCATCTCCTTTTGTCTTGTTTAGGTTTCTCCTCTGCCTCCTACTTAAAGGTCCATGTTAAAACCCACCACGGTGTTCCCCTTCCCCAGGTCTCCAGGCACCAGGAACCCATCCTGAATGGGGGAGCAGCGTTCCACTGCGCCAGGACCTATGGCAACAAAGGCAAGCGACCCCTTGCTCTGCACTTTGCTTCTCTGCGCAGACTGTGTTGTGGGGGCGCTGGGCCGGGTGGTGGGGAGGCAAGAATCGCAGTGCTCATCAGGACGGAGTTACCACAGGTATCTCACTCCAGAACAGTGAGTGAGGCTTTAGGGTACTGCTGATCCAGCCTGCCTCCTCTTCCCCAGCCTTCCTTCCTTCCTCTTGGCTAGACCCCCATTGTCTGGAGCCCTGCAGGGTTGCCCTAGGGCAGGAAGAGGAGCCCTGCATGATGAGTTACTCTGGGTCTATCCACTGCCTGTTGCCCTGTAGGACGATGTGGACCTTCGGCTGAATGCTTTCTCCTTGGTTGATCCTGTGGGTGGGTGAGAACCAAAGGCTGGCTTCTTCCATGGTATTGGTGGTTGGTTGTCACAAGTGGCCATTTCCAAAGAATCTCTGGTTGCATTTGTGAGATGCATCGCAGTAAATGAACCTCTGACTTGGAGTTGGTTTGTTTGACAAGCGTTTCCAGACTCACTGTTAACTTGTTGGTTTGTGGTTTTTTGTTTTGTTTTTTTGTTTTTTTGCTTTTGTTTTTTGTTTTTGTTTTTGTTTTGGTGTGTGTCATGATGTTGTTGCCTTTTCACCAGGGGCGTGGCAGATGGTAGAGATGGCATGCTCCGTGCTCCATGCTCCCCATCACAGACCTCCCATTCTGGCATGGCTCTCTGGATCCAGGCAGGAAGCTGCTAGTTGGTAGTAGACCCCAGTGTGGGCCAGGCAAGGCAGGGCAGTAAAGGCCATTTCTTGGTGTAGATGGGGCTACCCAGCTGACAAAGTTGTTCAGAGTTGCTGCTCTTCTTTGCACTTTGGCTGTATGGCCCTGGAAGGGTCTTTGCAGAAGTAGAAAGGTTGTATAAGCTGTCTGTGCCGTCAGCAAGAGCTAGCTGAGTAAAGGATCTATCTTATGGTTCTAGTTTTGCCTGCTTTGTGAAGGTAGCCATTGGTCTATTGCAGGGGACAAGCCACTGACACATCTGCTCATCTAATCAGAACAGTTTTACTCCAGAGGCATCTCTGGAAATACCTAGGAATTGGAAGGTCTCTGGGTTGTTCTGGGCAGAAGTTGGAGGGATCCCCTCTTAGCCTTCCTTCCCCGAAGCAGGCTGAGATGTTGGTGAACTCTACACACACGTCTGCATGAAGAGTTTACAGTGAAGGAGGCTGGTGGCCCCAGGACACTGTCATCTTGCCCCGATAGGCATTCTAGGCTCCTAGACAGACCAGCCAAACCTCCATGGGTTCTGCCAGGTTAGTTAATGGCCAAAGCTGGTCCTCCAGAGCCTGTGAGCTGGCCTCTCATGCAATGCCTGGCTTCATCTCTTCCCTGTTTTGTTTTTTCATAGAAGGCCAGAAATGCTCACATCAGGATCTGATTGAGAGCTCTGATTCCTATGGTGACCTCTCAGATGCCAGTGACCTGAAGACGCCAGAGAAACAGAGTGCCAACGGCTCTTTCTCCTGCGACATGGCAGTCGCTAAAAACAAAATGGAGTCTGATGGGGAGAAGAAGTACCCATGCCCTGAATGTGGGAGCTTCTTCCGTTCTAAGTCCTACTTGAACAAACACATCCAGAAGGTGCATGTCCGGGCCCTTGGGGGTCCTTTGGGGGACTTAGGCCCTGCCCTCGGCTCACCTTTCTCTCCCCAGCAGAACATGTCTCTTCTTGAGTCCTTTGGATTTCAGATTGTTCAGTCAGCATTTGCGTCATCTTTAGTGGATCCTGAGGTGGACCAGCAGTCCATGGGGCCTGAAGGGAAGTGAGACATGCTGTGTCTCCACAGAACAAACAGCCTTTGGGGACTGCTGAGAAACGCTGTGAATGCAGAGGGAAGTGATGTCTTTGGGTTCTGTAGCTGAGAGATTTTTATTCATTTTAACCCCCATCCCTGCCCCTACCCTGCTCCCCTCTCTGTCCATCACCCATTCCTCCCAATGGTCTTAGAGATAAGATAGACTCTCATCCTATACTCTGCAGAAATATTTGAGACACCCAGTATGGGACAAGAGCAGAAAACACTACATAGGCGTCTCTGCCAGCACCAGTCCTGGTTCTTCTAGGTCTGAATCCAGAACTTCTGGTGCTTAGTTCTTGGTGATCCTAAACCTCAGTTCCAAGACATTCTTGGACTTTGGTAGTCTTGGTCTTGGTCCCTTCCTGCTTCTTTCATTCCTTTAATCTCCCCCCCCTTTCCTATATTCTCAAAAGAAATTACAGTTGGGTCTCTACCCTCTTATGGCCAACTATTTTTAAGGAAGCCAGAAACCTACAGCATCCCATGGACCATAGGATGAGTGTCCTCTAAGAGCCCTTTGAGATTGGCCCTGGTCTTCTTGAACTGCTGGAAGCTAACACTTCACTGCCAGGACAAGCTCATCTACTGAGGACACCTCTACCCCAAATTCCAGTTTCTTACTTGATTTTAACCATTCAACTTGCTGTTGGGTTTTGATTTTCTAATTCTTATTATTGTTATTTTTAGGACCAGTTGTAGTGAATTGCTACTGAAAGCTACCCCAGGTGACACAGAGCTCTTTGTAAACCGCAGTCACACATTAGGGTTAGTATGAAACTTTGTTTAGATGTACTATAATTAACTTGGCTAGTTGTTTGAAGTCTATGGAAGAAATAGTTTTATGCAAAATTTTAAAAAATTCCAGTCTGGTCAGGACAAGGTTTTTAATGGTGTTGGGGGCCAGGAAGTTAGGAGAGCCTCAGGTAGAAACATTGTGTACCTTGGTTGTATTACACTTGAGCAAGCCCAGGTTGACCTTGTGATGTGAATTGATCTGATCAGACTATATTAAAAACATTAGTACGATACTCTGCCTGCTCCCCCGAGTCTAGTTTTTCAACTGTGTCTTTGGGACCTGGACTCTGTACCCCCTGTTGGGGAGGGGCAGTGAGTGGTTCCCAAGAGATGTCATTCTTCTCCATTGCACCAGTTCCACTGTGCCTGATGGGCAGATGTTCCCACCAAAAGACAAGTTTCCAGGACTCATTTACTCAACAAACATTCAATCCTCCTTTTCACTGCTTGTGTACCAGGTTATGTTTTCAGGCTCTCTATAATGAACAAAACTTACTGGGAGAGACGGTTAACAAGCAAGAGGAAAACAGCAAAAGGTGATGGGTTAGTGACAGCTAGTAGATAGGGTAGTTGGCCGGCCCAGGAAGGTGTGAGGCAAGGGTTAGGACTTGGGAACGGACTCAAGGCAGTGACCTGCTGGACTGTGGAGGGGCATAGCAGGGAGAGAAACACGACCAGGAGGCTCTAAATAGCCTCTTGAGGTTACCCCCGACACACGTTACCTAGCTTATTTTGCTGTTCATGAGTTGTGAATGTATGAAGAGAAGATATTCTGAATTCCGTGTCTGTATGTGCTTTTATGTATGTGCACATGTGGAGGGAGGGAGGCCAGAGGATAGTCTCCAGCGTCCTACCTTGTTTTCTGAAGTGCTTTTCACTGACTTGGTGTTCACCAAGTAGGCGAGGCTGGCTAGCCCGCAGGTCCCCGGGGTCCACCTGTCTCCCAGTTCTGGGATTACAAGTGCACACCACTGTGTCTGACATTTTTTTACATGGGTTCTGGGGTTCAAATTCAGGTCCTCACGTTTTCAAGGCAAGCACTTTACTAACTGAGCTCTCTTTCAACCCCACAAAGGAGAATTAATGGGAACAAAAATCAATAGAAAGAGGGACTGCCAGGTTTACAACACTCCAAGGATCTTGAGAAATCTCAAATGAATAGAAATAGTCTTTGATCTCAACAGGAAGAAAGAAACAAGCCGTGATATAGGAGAAAAGATAATCATAGCAGGACAGGCAAAGCACAAAATTACTTAGTTCCACGCTCATAGTAGTCACATTGCTTTTCTTTTTAATTATTTATGTGTTTTTTTAAGATATGAATGCTCTTTCTGCATGCCTGCCAGAGAGAGCTTCAATCTCATGTGGTTGCTGGGAATTGAACTCGGGACCTCTGGAAGAGACCAGTGCTCTTAACCTCTGAGCCATCTCTCCAGCCCCCCACATCTGATTTTAATCAAAACCTTCTGGCTAGATTTTTAAAATAGTCATCCATTTACATGAACTCTTGGGTAACTTGCTAGGCGTTGTGGACTATAGAATAGAGGTTAGCCATTTAATTTAAATGTGAGTTGGCAAAGAAAGGCTAACTTAGCATGCTGGGATTTTTGCAGACATGCGGCTTTGTGACCATTACAGAATTTGCAACCTGATTATACTTGTGTTGAAGTACAGACCTGGCCTTGAGTCAAGGACTTGACATGTTTGGCCTGAGGCCTTCTGACATAGTTCTATGCCCTGGACACCATCACCCCTGCCCTGGGCAAGTGGGGACTGCAGTTATAAAAGTTTCTTTCAGTGTCTCATGGCAGGAAGTGAACAGCAAAACAAGCAGGTGCTCCTGCCTGCCCCAACTACCTGTGCCCTCCATGCCACAGACAGAAAAGCTGTGGATCATGAAGGGTATTGACCTACTTTCCTTTACACCTGTCCAGAGTAGAGAACTTTTGCTTTTGCAAAAGTACTGAGCACATTTCCGAACCACAATTTCCTCATCAGCAGACCACCATCACAAGCTAAGGCTCTACTTAGTCTTCAGCACAACCGTGAAATTGGTTCTGTTACTATTGGCCCACTACCTGCAAGTGAGAAACAGGCACAGAGGCTGGGAGGTAAGCAGGATCTTCATACTCAATACACTGTGTGTCCTGTGTCCCCTCTCCTCCCCAGCAGTGATTGTGACCATACCCAAGACTTCCCTGGTCTTTACTGAAGTAAAGGTAGATTTGTCCTCAGGCACACTATAGTGCTAGCCCAACTACTGCTGGAAAGTCTGGGCCATGAACAAGCCAAGACTAAGGCCCTGTACTCAGCTCCTATGGCAGATTACCCTGTGAAGCTCAGGGAGATCCCATGCCCCAAGGAACCCTACTGAACATAGCTGTGGAGAAATTTGATCACCAGTGAAGCAGAATCTGGATACTTAACAAGGTGGGCTGTGGCAGTTCCAGAATACAGCTGTGGGGTACTTTTTACAATTCTGGCAACTTTCCAAGCCTTAGTTAGCCTCTTTGCTTATAAAGTGGGCATGACAGGAATGACTGGGAGGGTTGTGGTGAAGTGGAAGAATATTATCAGGAGTTGGGTACAAAAGTTGGCTGCCTGTGAGAATGAGTAAATGGCTTCTATCCAAGCCTGTTCTGAGCATTGCAGCCCACCTCCCTTCCCCCCAAACCAACTACATGTAACTTACTTTCGGATTTCCCAGGTCAACCCCTTGCTTCCTACTTGGTATTCCCCAAGCACAAGTCCCCACTTTTGGGTCTTTTTTCTCTTTTTTTACTATGTCAGGCCTTTATGGCATTTTCCAGTCATACCCTGTTCCAAATACATACAGTAACCATTAATAATAATGGCACATTAAGTGTGCCAAGCACCTGCCTGAACCTTCACATGTATTGATTCATAGCTACTCAAAAAAGGCAGCACTAAAATGATTAAGCAGCTTGCTCCAATCAGCTGCAGGCAAACCAGTGTGACTGGAACCCAGCAGTACAACCAAGTTTCTTTTGTGCCATCCTCCCATGGGACTGGTGTGGCTTTACCGCAGCTGTCCTGTCCAACTGGAGCTTAGAGCCCTGGGTTACTCCTAGCCTTGTGTTCTTGGCTCTGCCCCACAGCATGTCTTCTACTTGAAGTCCCCCACCCCATCCTACCCCATCCTAATCTATATGTCTGCATCTTCCACTTGCCACAGCCTTCTTTAACTGCTGCTGCTCTCCTAAGTAATGTCCCTTCTCTGGGCGACCATCACTATGCCCTGATTCAGGGTTATCCCATGAGACAGCCAACCTGGGTCAGACCCCTACACTACCACTTTCTGAGTGACCTGTGTCTAGTTCCTCGTGTTTAAAAAACAAACAAACAGTTCTTCCAGGGCTTCTGGGAGAACAAAGGTGCTGATACCTGGTAAAGCTCATGAGAAAACACTTAAAAATTACCTTTCAATTTACTTCAACCATCTATGATCAAACACCTTCACTGCAATAGAGAGAGTGAACAAGAGCAGGACTAGACGTGCAGTGCCAACAGGTAAGCATTTGTGTTATCTGGGAAGGGTGGGTTTGTTTTGGCTTACAGTTTGAGGGTGTAATCCGTGTTGAAGTTCAATCAGTGGCAGGAGTGTGAAGCAGTCTGTCACATACTGTACTCACAATCGAAATAGCAAGAGATTAGTCCAATTTTTTTTTTCCCCCGAGACAGGGTTTCTCTGTGTAGCTTTGGAGCCTATCCTGGCACTCGCTCTGGAGACCAGGCTGGCCTCAAACTCACAGAGATCCACCTGCCTCTGCCTCTGCCTCCCAAGTGCTGGGATTAAAGGCGTGTGCCACCAAAGCCTGGCTCCAAAATTACTTTTTTAACTATTTAAAAATGCAAGTTGGGGGGCTGGCAAGATGGCTCAAAGGTTAAGACTGCTCTTCCAGAGGTTCTGAGTTCAATTCCCAGCAACCACATGGTGGCTCACAACCATCTGTAATGAGATCTGGTGCCCTCTTCTGGTGTGCAGATATACATGGAAGCAGAATGTTGTATACATAATAAATAAAATCTTTCAAAAAAAAAGGAAGTTGGGTGTAGTGGCACTTGCTTAAAATCCCAGCATGTGGGAGGTAGAGAAGGAAGAGTAAGGCCAGCCTCAGCCACATAGGAAGTTCAAGGCCAGCTTGGGCTATGTTCACAAAAACTTCCAAAGTTAAAGTACTTAGTGTTAAATAAAAGTAAACAAGTCATTCTGAGGTCAGACTGGATTTGGACTCCTAGCTGCCATTTTACTGCAAGCTCAGCTTCTGCTCTGCTAGGCCTAACCCTGTTTAGGGTCTCTGGTTTTACTCAACGCCAGGGCTTGGCCTTCTGCTAGCGGGCTCAAGGTTCATGAGTTAGACTGGTCTGAAACCCAAAGCTTGAGATTTTGTGGTCTGCTATCAAGTCATTGATCCAGACAGTGCAATGCCATATCCTCTAGTAAGGCTGCTTTATGGGGATCCACACAAGGGGGTCCAATGTGCTCATTACCAGGGCTGCCTACCCAATTTACTTTCTACCCTGTTTTTTTTTTTGTTTTGTTTTGTTTTGTTTTGTTTTTTGAGACAAGATTTCTCTGTGTAGCTTTTGGAGCCTGTATTACGATAAATCTTTCCACCAAACGCCGCCTGAGCCCCACCTCCACGTGTGAGCTTTAAGCCAGCCGCCAGCCGGAGTTAGGCCCAAATACACAGAATACACAGAAACTTGTATTAGGTTCAAAGCTGCTTGGCCAATGACTAGGATTCTCATCTGTTAGCTCAGTCTCAATTATCATACATCTATATATTTTATGAGACTTATCGGACACCTTGTTGGCGTCCCTCCTGGCTGGTGGATCACATTGTGCTGCTGGAGCAGAAGTGGAGGGGAAAAGAGGGCCCTTCTTGTTTCTCCTTCTTTAAATATGAGTCTCCTTGCTATGTCACTTCCTGCCTGGATCAGCATTTCTCTACTACATTTCCCAGAATCCTCTTTGACTCCTAGTCCCATCTACTTGTCTCATTGGCCAAACAGTATTTTATTTAACAATCAATAAGATAAACATACACAAAAGTATTTCCCCCATCAAGCCTGTCCTGGAACTTGCTCTGTAGACCAGGCTGGTCTCGAACTCAGAGATCCGCCTGCTTCTACCTCCCTAGTGCTGGGATCAATGGCGCCTGGTGATTATAAAGTTCTTATTTCCTTATCCACCTGAGAAACTCCAGAGGTCAAAATATGGCTGCTGCTGTCTACAGTTTTCCTTGAGTTCAATTCCCAGCAACCACATGGTGGCTCACAACCATCCGTTATGAGATCTGGTGCCCTCTTCTGGTGTGCAGATATACATGGAAGCAGAATGTTGTATACATAATAAATAAAATCTTAAAAAAAAAGAAAATGGGATGTAAAGATAACTCATCTTGAGGGCTAGTTAAGAGCACTGACTGTTCTTCCAAAGGACTTGTGTTTGATTCTAGAACCATAGGGTGGTTTATCACCATCTGTATGCAACTCCAGTTCCTGGGGGTGCAGTGTCCTTTCCTGGCCTCCTCAGACACCAGGCACACATATTGTGCACAGATACAAGCAAGCAGAAGGCCTATACATAAAAAATTAAATTAAAAACATAACTCATCTCTGTTTTCCAATTACCTAGAATAGTACCTGACCCTTCACAGCCACTAATCCACTCAACAGATGTTCTTTCTGAATGGCTACTATGTGCTAAGAAAGACTTCATTCTTGCCCTGGGTGGGGGGAAGGGAGAGGAAGAGAGAGTGTGTGTATTTCAGCATATAGTTATATAGGGCATGAGACATACGCATAAATAAATGTCTTTATGAGAGAGAACATGATGGGGATGAGAGGAAACAGTGCTCTAGATGTTCTGGTGAAAGCTGAAAAGCCAAAATGTCAGATCTGAGAAAGTGGTGGCATTAGATAAGGTCCTTAGAGTATACTTAAAACTTGACATGTAGGGCTGGTGTGACAGGAGCAGAGGGGCTCAGTGGGATAAATTGCCCTGAAGTACAAATACCAACTGACAACAAAGTGACAAATTCCTCATGCCACCATGGGAAAAAGAACCTTGTCAGATTACATAGGAGCTTCTGGGAAAAGGTGGCCAGTTACCAGGCCAAAGAGGGAAGACTCATTTATGGGGCCAGTCAGAGCGAGCGCTTCCTGAAGCTACATGACAGGATGAACACAAGATAAAACATGTAACTGGGCCTCTAGACTCCAATTGCATCTCACTCACATTCTTCACCTCGGAGCCTCCTTGCAAAGCCAGGGCTGGAGCCAGAGCTAAGGCCAAACTTGGACCACGGGGAGGGGTGGAAGCCAAGGGTGGGTAGACATCCCCACTACATGGGACCCCTTCCCAGGATTCATCCCATCCTAGGGTCCACCACCCCACACACACACTGAGGTAATTATTCTCATTAATAACTGAAACCAGAATGCACTGGTCCATGCCACAGGAGTGAGAAGAGTCAACTCCAACACGGAGTTGGGGGCTTCTTTTCTTTGCTTTCTCCATTTAATGAAATTCCCTCTCCTTAAAGATGAGCCCTTCCTCCCCAGCATCAGCTCAGACCTGGAAAGCAGACCCTTTCCTTTATTCTCTTCTAAATCAGTGTGTGTTCTGATGTGGACACTGACTCAAGGACAACAGGAGGTTTGAGTCCTAGTCAGCACAGATATGTAACACCTATAGGCCTTCAGGCCTTCCATGATTCCAGCCACAGACAACACATTGCTGTGTAGGCTGGTCCCCAATGTCCCCAGCTGCCCCCTGGTGGCTGGTCATTCTTACTCCCCCTGCTGCTTTCCTTCTTTATAGTTCTTTTTGACTCCATCCTGGTTCTAACCTGGTTCTAACCTTACCCTCAGGGATTCAATTCCTCCCATTGTTTTTTAGAATAACCCCCCCCCCCCCGCCCGCTTAAAAAAATGGTTAGGGATATAGCTCAATTACAGAGTGCTTGCCTAATATGCACAAAGCCCTGTATCCAATCCCCAGCACCACATAAAGCTGGGTATGGTGTACACACCTGTAACAGCAGTGCTTGGAAAGTAGTCATCCTCAGCTATATAGCAAGTCTGAGACCAGCCTGGGTTACATAAGACACTGTCTCCAAACCAAACAGCAGCATAAACCACATACATGTCAAGAATCTTTAAAATATTCACGTCCTTTGAATTAAGAATCCCACTGTGGAAGCTTTACAACAAAGTAATTCTAGAGATCTTATTGTACAAAACTCGTGAAAAATGTCAATCAGTTGGTCCATATATACTCATTTAAAGATGGTTACAAAAACATTTAATACCATGAAAAAATGCTTATATTGAAGTTGGTTATGGAGCAGGAGACAGCTCAGTGGTTAAGAACACTTGCTGCTCCTGCAGAGAACCTGAGTTGGTGGCTCACAGCCATCTGTAATTACAGTTCAAGGGTATTGGACACCCTCTCCCAACTTCTGCAGGCATGCATGTGGTAAACATACATATATGCAAACAGACAAGACACTCATATACATAGATAAAATAAATCTAAAAAATGATTGAGGAGATGGAGAGAAAGCTCTGTGGCTAAATGTGCATATTGTTCTTCCAGGGGACCTGAGTTTGATTCCTACCACTTACATCAGGCAGCTCACAACTATCTGTAACTAGCTCCAGGGGATGAGACACCTCTGACCTCTGAGGGCACCTGCACGCATGTGCAAACACACACACACACAAAATTATATTTTTTTCCAAGACAGGGTTTCTCTTGTGTAGCTCTGGATGTCCTGGAATTTGCTCTGTAGATCAGGCTGGCCTCTATCTTACAAGCTGCTATAATAAAACAACACCGCTTATGTGTTATAAGGTCTGAACAATGTTAAAAAGATGCATAGAAAAGACTGGAAGGAAATGTAACTGTATTTGTTTTATTTGCATGCTTCCCCTGTATCAATACAAAGCATTTTCCAGCTGTAACATAAGGTCAACCCCTTCTTTCCCACTGGGTGGTTTGATGTATACCAAACAGGAGCTTGGATGTTGCCTTAATGGTAAGTGCACTTGGTATAAGTCAGGAATAAAGCCTGGGTTTGACTCTGGGGTCCTCAAACTACACAGAATTAAAAACCTATTAGAACTAAGTCTCTGTTATATAAGATTCATTTAAAATGTTTAGAGATATAAAACAATTCACTTTAGGGCTGTTGAGGTGGCTCAATGGTTAGGAGCAGTGGCTACTCTTCCAGAGGACCTGTGATCAATTCCTAGCCCCCACATGGTGGCTTACATCTATCCTTAACTGTAGTTCCAGTGTATTCAATGTCCCCTTCCATGGGTACCAGGCACACATGGTACAAAGACATACATGTAGGCAAAACATCCATACATATATAACCAATCTTTTAAAAATGATGAAAATATTCAGTTTGTGTGTATGATTGCAGGGGGCTTGCTAATGCTAGGCAAAGGTTATGCCATCAAGCTATAATCCAGCTCTAATATTCATGTTGAAATCTCTATCTCAAGCTCCCCTTCCCTGGTGACTCATATAGAGGGTAGACGTTGTAGTATGGATCTAGAATGTCCTTCAAAATCCTGCCTGTGTGTTAAAGGCTTGGTCCCCAGCTTGGTACTATTAGTTCTGGCAAATCTGAATAAAACTGCCATAAGCATCCATGTGTAGTTAGGTGGGCGGGCATATGCTTTCAACTACTTTGTATAAATACCAAGAAACATACTTGCTGAATCATATGGTAGGAACATGTCTATTCCTTTTTTTCTCTTGTGTGTGGGTGTGTTTGTGTTGTGACATCAACCTCTGGTTGATGTCAGGTTGCTTCCTCACTTTTTCTTTTTTTTAAAACAAGGCCTCACATTGAACCTGGAGCTCACCGATTTGGCAATTTGGCTACACTGGCATCCTGGTCAGTGAGTTCCAGTACTGGGATTGCAGGCCTGTGCCACTGTGCTTCAATACTGTGTTAGGACTCCAAACTCAAGAGTCTCATACTTACCTAACAAACACTTTGCCTACTCTTTTAATTTTTTTTTCTTTTTTTTAGCTCAGCCTGGTCTTGAACTCATATGCAAGTCAAGATGGCCCCAAATTCCAGATCCTTCCTCTACTTCCCAAATACTGAGTAGGTACATGGCAGCACACACAGATCTGATTTTCATTGTTGTTGTTTGTTATTTGAGCCAGGGTCTCATAGACAAGGCTGATTTTTTTTTTAAATCACACAGATTCCCCTGCCTTTACCTTCTGATTAAAGTTGGGTGTTAGGGATGGAAACCAGGGCCCTTTGAATTTGAGGTGACTGATGTGACACTAAGTTTGGTATGTGTTTGTTTAGCTTATTTTTAAAATGGGTTATTATTTTTAAGATTTATTATATATAGCCAGCCATTGGTGGTGCATGCCTTTAATCCCAACACTCAGGAGGCAGAGGGAAGAAAATTCAAAGTTCCAAGACAGGGACTGGAGAAATGGCTCAGTGGTTAAGGGCATTCGTAGCTCTTACAGAGGACCCACAAGCTTGCTAACATCCATCAGTAACTCCAGTTCCAGGGGAATCTCTGATCCCCTCTTCTGACCTCTGTGGGCACCAGGCACAGGAATGGAATATATACATATCTGCTGACAAAGCACTCATACATATAAAATTAAAAACAAAAAACAACAACAAATCTAGGGCCAGGCATGGTGGCGCACGCTTTTAATCCTAGCCTTCAAGAAAGGCAGGTGGATCTCTGTAAGTTTGAGGTCAACTTGATCTACGAGTGAGCTTCAGGCAAGTCAGTGCTATAATAGTGAGACTCTGGCTCTAAAACCCCTAAATAAATAAATCTAAAACAAATTTTTAGTTTTGGTTTTTTGAGACATGGTTTCTTTATGTAACCTTGGCTGTCCAGGAACTTACTCTGTAGACCTCGAACACCTGCCTCTTCCTCTTGAGTGCTGGGGTTAAAGGCATGTTTCACTACTTCCCAGTAAAAAACATTTCTTAAAAAGTTTCAACTGGGCGTTGGTGGCGCATGCCTTTAATCCCAGCACTCTGCCAGGAGGCAGAAGCAGGTGGATCTCTGAGTTCGAGGCCAGCCTGGTCTCCAGAGCGAGTGCCAGGATAGGCTCCAAAGCTACACAGAGAAAAAAAAACGAAAAAAAAAAAAGAAAAAATTTCAGAACAGCCTGGGTTACATAGTGAGATGGTCTTATTTTTTTTTTTTTTTTTAAGTTCCAAGCCAGGTGGTGGTGCATACCTTTGATCCCAATACTTGTGAGGCAGAGGCAGGCAGATCTTTGTGACTTCCATGACAGCAAGTACTACACAGAGAATCCCTGTCTCAAAAAAAAAAAAAGTTTTGTGTATATTTGGCATGACAGTCATTAGTCAGCTGTGTCATTTTCTTTCAGTGTGTTGGCTCACCCTCTCGTTCTCTTGACATTGTATTCCCTATAGCATAAGTTTTTGTAATTTTCATTAAGTCCATTTTATCAACAGTTTCTTTCATGCATCATGCCCTTGGCATTCTGTCCATTGCCCTTCAGTCTCTGTCTAGGTATGCAACCTGGGCTGGCATTGAACTTGGGCATTGACTCTTGCCTTAACTTCCCGAGTACTGGGATTGACCACCATGGCATGGTGTTGTCTCTACAATTAATCAATATACCCCAAGTCATCTACACTTAAAAAAATGTATTCGTGGGGGTGGGGGGCAGCACAAATGTGGATGTTAGAGGAATATTGCTGGGATTGGTTCTCTCCTACCATGTGGGACCCAGATAGTGAACTCAGGTTGTCAATCTTGACAAAAATTGCCTTTATTTGCTGAGCCATCTCACTGGCTCTCTATCTAGACACCACTCTTCCCATGAAGTTTCAAGTTTATTTTTTTTTAAGATTTTATTTATTTAATTATTATGTATACAACATTCTGCTTCCATGTATATCTGCACACCAGAAGAGGGCACCAGATCTCATAACGGATGGTTGTGAGCCACCATGCGGTTGCTGGGAATTGAACTCAGGACCTCTGGAAGAGCAGTTGGTGCTCTTATCCTTTGAGCCATCTCTCCAGCCCTCATGTTTAGTTTTATACTCTACATTTTACTCTATGATAAGTTAATTTTTGTTACGTGTGTATGTGTCTTTTTTTTTTTTCCATATAGCTGTGTAGTTGTTCTGGCACCATTGCTTAGAAAAACTATCTTGTCTTCACTGTATTGTCTTTGTTCTTTTGTCAAAGATCAGTTTCTCCACTGGAAACAGTGGCAACATACCTCTAGTCCCAGCTACTTGGAAGGTGGACTCAGGAGATCAGTTGAGCTTAGGAGTTTAAGACTGGTCTGGGCAACATGGTGAGGCCTATCTTAAAAAATTAGTTTACACTATTTATGGGTCTATTTGTAGATCCTGTTCCTGCACGATCTTTTTGTTTATTCCATGATGCATTTGCCTGATCTCTCACCAGTAACAGGTTGTCTCACTTATTTAAGGTTTTTGCCTTTATTATTATTTATGTACACGTATGTGGCTTGACTGTGGAAGTTAAAGGACAACTTTTAGCTGGTTGTTGGTTGTCTTTTTCCAGTATGTGGGTCCCAGACATGGAACTCAGGTGATGCTATTACCTGCCAAGCCATCCTGCTACCCCCCGATTTTCAGTCTGAAGACCAGAGAATGTCAGTTCTCCAGATGTACTCCTTTACTTCAATGCTGGTTGACTGTGCCGAGTCTTTTTTTTTTTTTTTCTCCCTCCATGTAACCTTTAGTATCAGTTTGTCTATATCCACAAAATAACTTATGGGACTTTGGACTATTCTGAATTGATAAGTCAGGTTGGGAAAGACTCTTATCTTCACAACATTGTGTCTTCTTATTCACAAACATGGAATGTCTCCTCTTTAGTTCTCTGATTATATCCATCAGAGTTTGGTAGGCATTTTGTTAAATCTGTGCCTTATGTTTCATTTTCTACTTGTCCACTGCTGGTGTATAGGGAAGCAACTGAGTTTTGTGTATTAGCCTTATACCCTGCAGCTTTCTCTACAATGGCTAATCAATAACCGTTTTTCTGTCAGTTCTATGGATTTTCTAGAGATGGGTCTATCATCTGTGGACACAGTGTTTCTTTCCTTCCAAGCTTTGTATCTTTTAATTCTTTTGTTATATTGCATTTACTGTGACTTCCCAAACAGTGCAAAAAGGAGCAGAAGGAGAGCAAATCCTCACCTTGTTCCTTACTTTAGTGGAGAGAAAACTCATAATTTAACTATAATGTTAGTTAAAGTGTTTCACAGATATTCTGTATCCCATTGAAGAAGTTCCTGTCTATTCTAGTTTATAATTATGGAATCATAAATGGGTATCAATTAAAATCTTTATTCCATTTTTAGTGTGTGTGTGTGTGTGTGTGTGTGTGTGTGTGTGTGTGTGCATCATGGTGCATGTGAGGAAGTCTGAAAAGTTGTAGGTAGGAGTTGACTCCTTCCTCCCACATGTGTGTCCTGGAGTTGAACTCAGGGCATCAGATCTGTCAGAAGGTGCCTTTCCCATTGAACAACCTGTCAGCTGACTCAAACATTTCTTTATTTTTTTTTAAGTTTAAAACAACTTTAACATTTTTATGTATATAAGTGTTTTTGTATGCATATGTTCTGTGTTCTGGGTCCTGCAGAGACCAGAAGGCACCGGATTCCTTAAGACTGGAGTTACAGATGGTTGTGAGCTGCCATGTGGGTGCTGGGAATTGAATCTAGGTCCTCTCCAAAAGCAGCCAGTGCTCTTACCCATTGAGCCATCTCTCCAGCCCTCAGATGTTTATTAGTGATTGTCATCTCACTGATTAAGCCCAGTGGTAAAGTTATAACCCAGGGTTCTTCTGCATTAAACACCTTTCTTGTACATCAAAGATACTGTTATTTGCTCTTGTGTCCTGAAGAAAGACTCAAGTCTGTCTCCTTTCTGTTTTATTAATTTGATACTGGCTGCTAATACCTTCCACATTTTAAATTTTAGTTTTTGTGTGTATGTGGGATCAATTCTCTCCTTCCACCATTGTGTTTTGGTGTCAAACTCATAACATTATCCTTACTGGCAAGAAATGTTACCTGCGTGCTGGAGAGATGACTCAGCGGTTAAGAGCACTGACTGTTCTTCCAGAGGTCCTGAGTTCAATTCCCAGCAACCACATGGTGGCTTACAACCACCTTGAATGAGATCTGGTGCCCTCTGCTGGCCTGCAGGCAGAAGACTGTATACATAATAAAATCTTTAAAAAATATATAATAAAATTAAACCAAAATAAAAAACAATAAAAAAGAAAGAAATGTTACCTGCTAAGCCATCCACTGGTCCCCAATGCCTATTGTCTTTGTTCCACTTTAAGTGGAATCATTCTGGTGGTCTGGGTTGGGACTGGAGAGGTGTGGTTCTACCCTTAGTATCTTATCATGTTTAAGATACTTCTTGCTGGAACCCAAATGGGCTGGATTGTGGAGAGCCTGATTCTGCTCTAGCTCACTTTCTGGGGAGCTGTGTCTTGTGGAAAGACAAGCTGTAAACAACTAAGAAACACGTTATCTGGGCTGTGGCAGGTGTTGGGATTTATGCTTTTTACTTAGGACTAAAGAAGGTGACCCAGCAGAACCCCACCAAGAGTTTCAAAGTAGTTAATGGTTTTAAGGATTGAGGGCTAGGATCAGGCATCCACAAAGGATTGTGAACTCCGAGGACACTCCACTTTCACTCACCATCACACTCAGTGTTCACAGGAACCCCAGACAAAACTGTAACAACTCTGCTGCCCACGGTGACTATGTCTGACCTCAGGCAAAAAGGGAGCCTATCTCTGCTCTCAATGTGGAGTCTGGTCTTCACAAATGCTGACTTAGTGGTGGACTCACAATACTGCAGACCAGGGGACCCTAGCCCATTAGCTAGCATGAGCCACCTTCCCTGACCCTGTACAGAAAGCTACCCTTCAGGACACTTTTCAGCAAGATGTTCTTTTCCTCCTCCAGCCTATCTAAACTGGCTAGGGTATTTTACCATAGTGTTTTATTTTTTCTTCTCAGAATTTGCCTCTGGCTCCGTCCTCTGCCATCAGGAGTACCTGCATGCATCTGGCCAGAAGAGACCAGAAAGGGAAGCCAGGGAAAAACTGAGATTCTTCAGCTAGACAAAACACATGGGCTAGAATGTACTTCCATGGAAGAGTGCTGGCCTCACAGTTGCAAGGCCCTGGGTTCAATCATCACCATCACCACCTCCACCACCCCCACTCCCTCAACCCCTCACACTACCAAGTACAATCTTGAAGTGGTAGTTTTGAGGTTCAGGAGAGTTAAAGGCCATATGAATGTTGTATAGTAACTTCCTCAGAGTTAAAACATTGCATCTTGGAAGAAACTGTTAAGATGTTATATGTTCTGGGTGGTGGTAATGATGAATATTCCATCTTGAAAGCAAACTCATTAAAACTCAGGAAGTTAGTTCAAATGTTTCAGCAAATCCTTGAAACTGGCCAGATTCACTAGGCCTCTTTGTCCCCAAGATATATGAGAGACATCTCTGACCAGCCCAGCTGCCGGGTCAGAAACTGCTGAGCTGCCTGAAACAGTCTGTCCAGCTGCCTGTTGTGCAGTGAGCTCCAGAAGTTCAGCTGCCACCGATGTGGGGTGGGTTTTGACTAGACAATAAACTCACTGGTTTACAGGACTCTAACTGTATCCTGTTGGCCTGGCACCACAGGGATAGTATCTTGTCCTAAACATCTACTGAATGGCACCTGGCCTAACTCCAGAGAGCAAACCCCTAGCCTAATCCATTCTTTGACTGACCAGATACCTTTTGTCCCGCTATGTGAACTTTGTATGGGACTTTTCCAAGAAGACAAAGGCCTATGCAAAACTTGCTTCAGGAAACCTGGGAAACTGTGGTACCTATGAATCAAGACTATGTACACAGCATTGTCTTTTTGGAAGCCTCATTCAAGTTGTTCTTAGCATATGGTAATCAACTAACTAAAGTGTAAATATAAAGAAAAATAAAAATGCTGTGGGCATAGGGAATGTACTTCAGTTCCATAAAGCTGAGGTCCCCTGCAGCTGCAACAGCTAAATTCATTCTTAAAGTGTCTCTGGGTTTTCTTTCGATGCACCCGGTGATCCCACACCCAAGCTGCAACATCCACAACACTGGACTCTGGTGGTACCTTTACTTTGCTCTGTCACCAGTTCACAATCGGGGGTGAGTAAATGTTTGTCCACATCTCCCCATGAATAGTGTTGCACAATAATGGAATTCATCCATCCATTTATCAGCAATTTACTAAGGGGTTGGGTATGTAGCTCAATTGATAGAATGCTTGTTAGGAAGAATGAGGCTGAGGCCCTGTTCAATCCCCAGCACCACATAAACTGTTCCAATCTTGAACCTCATGTGCTATAGCGAAAACATAGACGAATTGGTAAGCAAAGTGGTGTACAGTAGGTTCATGTGACTCAAATGGGACAGACAAAATAATGAGGCCTGAAGAAATGGCTTGAAGGATAAAAGCACTTGCTGTTCTTTCAGAGGACCTGAATTTGGTTTCCAGTACCCATGTCAGATGGCTTACAAACAGCTATAACTCTGGTTACAGGGGATTCTACACCCACTTATGGCCTCCACAGGTACCTGCATGCATGTGGTGTACATAAACTAATGCATGCATGCATACATACATACATACATACACACACACAGGCATGTACACGCACACACATGCAGGCACACATGCTCATGCACACACAGAGAAAAGCACATGTGCACCCTCAGACACGCAGACAGACAGAGAATGTTAGGTATAAGAAGACTTCCAAAAGCAATAAAAATTAAGCACACTTTCAGTATCCAAAGGAAACAGCATCAAGAACAAGCAGAAGACAAGAACTTGAGTATGTTGGCTTCTGCTTCAGAATAAACCGGTGAAGTGAAGGGATGAGTAGAGATACAGATGGAATGCAACTGGCCATGTGTCTGTGGTCTCACAAGATGACGGACAAGTACCTGACAGTTCAATGTACTAATCTGTTCATTTGTGTTTTTGTTTTTTAAATATGGAACGATTCATGAATTTGCATGTCTTCCTTGGTCAGAGATCATACTAATCTTCTCTGTGTTGTTCCAATTTTCTAGTATATGTGCTACCAAATCAAATATCAGTTTTGCATGTTTTAAAAACTTCTGCCAGGAGGTGGTGGTGGTACATACCTTTAATCGCAGCACCAGAGAGGGAGAAGCCAGCCTGGTCTACAGAGTGAGTTCCAGGACAGCCAGAGTGACACAGAGAAACCCTGTCTTGAAAAAAAAAAAAAAAAAAGAAGAGGAAGAAGAAAAAGAAAAGAAACAAAACAACAACAACAAAAAAAAATCCAACAACAAAAAACACAGCAAAGACTCCTGTTATCTATCAATATACAACTTGGTTAAAGTTCCTAAACTGTTCAGAGGTCACTGACTGTCGTTTCACAGGTCTCTACTAGCACCTATGATCCTAACCTTTAGAAAGCAGCACCAGGTACAGGAGTAACCACTGCCTCTACTGACTTGTACTGTCTGTGAGGCAGGACTGGGCCTGTCTCATCTTCAGATGCCCAGGCTCAGTGTCAACAATTTATTCAGGATTCAATAAAAATCTGTGGAATGAGCATCCAATATGTTGTGATTCTTTAAAATAACTGTATATGAAGTGTGATATTGGGTCATGGTTACCTAGAAATATTCACTGCACTATCACACTAACCCAGTTAGGATAGTTAGTTATATTGGGAGAAAGGGGAAGGAGGAAGGAGGCAAGCATGGGGAGATATGGAAAAATTATAATCTTGAGCATGTACTCTTGGAAGTTATATAATGAAGCCAGAGTTCGAGAGATGGCTTAGCAGTTAAGAGCACCGACTGTTCTTGCAGGAGACCCAGGTTCAGTTAAGAACACCCAAGTAGGGCTGGAGAGATGACTCAGAGGTTAAGAGCACTGACTGCTCTTCCAGAAGTCCTGAGTTCAATTCCCAGCGACCACATGGTGGCTCACAACCATCCATTATGAGATCTGGTGTCCTCTTCTGGTGTGCAGATATATATGGAAGCAGAATGTTGTATACAAAAAAAAAAAAAAAAAAAAGGACTCCCAAGTAGAGTGTTGTGGCACATGCTTTTAATCGCAGCACTCGGGAGGCAGAGGCAGGGGGATCTCTGTGAGTTCCAGGCCAGCCTGATCTACAAGAGCTAGTTCCAGGACAGGCTCCAAAGCCATATGTCTAGGAGAAAACAAAACAAAACAAACAAAAAAACAAAAAACAAACAAACAAACAAACAAAAAACAATAAATAGGCTAGGCTGTGGTGGTGCATGCCTTTGATCCCAGCTCTTGGGGAGGCAGAGGCAGGTAGGTAGATTGCTGAGTTCAAGGCCAGCCTTGTCTACAGAGAAAGTTCCAGGATAGCCAGGCACTACACAGAGAAACCCTGTCTCAAAAAAAAAAAAAAAAAAAAAAAAAAAAAAAGGGCTGGAGAGATGGCTCAGAGGTTAAGAGCACTGACTGCTCTTCCAGAGGTCCTGAGTTCAATCCCCAGCAACCACATGGTGGCTCACAACCATCCATAATGAGATCTGGTGCCCTCTTCTGGCCTGGAGGCATACATGCAGGCAGAATACTGTATACATAATAAATAAATCTTAAAAAAAAAACCAAGTAAGTAAATAAATAAATAACACAAATAACATAAATAAACTAAATATAAAGCTAGACATGGTAGCACATGTCTTTAATCCCAGCTTTTATGAGGCCAACTTGATCTACATAGCAACCTCCAAGCTGGGGGAGGCTACATAATGAGACCCTGTTTCAAAACAAAATAAATTCAAACAATATAAACCAAACAACGAAAATTAAAAGAAAGAAAAATTAGCCCAGTGCTTACATAACATATGTGCATGGACCCTCATTCAATTCCCAGCACTGAAAAAACAAACAAATCAATATTGTTCATCCAAGACAAGAAATATTAGGGCTGGGGAGATGGTTCTATCAGTAAAATTCTTGCCTTGAAAGCACGATGACCTGAGTTTGAACCCTAGAACCCATGTGAAAAAAAGCTGGGTGTACCACTGCACTGCTTAGGAGTGCAGTGCTTATGCAGAGCAACTGTGAGCTCTACTAATGAGAGGCCCTGTCTCATAAAACCAAAGTGGAAGTGCCTGAGGGGCAGACAATACCTGTGGCTTCATGTGGTAACACAGGAGCCCAAACACACACAGACAAGAAATAGACCTGAAACCACGTACTTTCAAGCTTCACTCATCACTTGATCTTCGTGTAATCTTTAAAAAAAAATCAATCTTTTTTTATTAGCTCATTTTTATTTTGTGTTCATTGGTGTTTTGCCTATATGTGTGTCTGTGTAAGGTTGTCAGACGCCCTGGAATTGAAGTTACAGATAGGTGTGAACTGTCATGTGGGTGCTGAGAATTGAACCTGGTTCCTCTGGAAGAGGAGCTAGTGCTCTTAACCACTGTGCCATCTCTTCTGCCCAGCACATAATCTTTTTTAAATATTTGTGTGTATGGGTTGCCTGTATCTCTGTATACCATGTGCAAGCCTAGTGCCCCTCTAGGCCAGAAGAAAGTACCAGATCCTCTGGAATTGGAGTTACAGACAATTGTGAGCAGTCATATGAGTGCTAGGAACTAAAACTGGGTCTTTGGAAGAACAGCCAGCACTCTTAACAGCTAAGCCATTTCTCTAATCCCTTAATTTTTTTGTAAACATGGTGCTGAGGATTGAATCATGGGCCTTATATATTCTAGGCAAGTGCTCTACCATTTAGTTGTGAATTCAGTTCTTTTTAGTTTCCTTTTGCTAAGGTCCCCAGACAAGTCTTGAACTCATGATCCTTCTGCCTCAGGCTCCCAAGTAGCCAGGATTTGAGATTTACATTACTCCTGCCTATCTCATCTGTAGGGTTTAATTTCACCTTGTATAGTCCATACTAACTTCCAACAGGCACAAAGACTTTTTAAAAAGAGTTCTGTTACAAATAGTTATGCACCAAGAACTTTACTGACATGAACACAAGACCTAAAAAAGAATGTCAACTTCATTTCCCAGAAGGTAAAAAGAATCTCAAGACTGTCCATGGGAGAAATACTGAGATGAACATTCTTTCTGTTTCTCAAAAGGTAAAGAGTATTCAGTAATGACAGCAAAGAAATCCAGGGGGATGGGGAGTTGAGAAAGCCCTGAGTTAATGAAGTTTTGAGTGAGTGTATTGTTTAACATGGGCACAACTATGGGAAAATGGGAAGGTGGACTAGGCTCAAGAAAATGGCAATTCCTTTCCTCTTGGTCCCTATGGAAATGTTGATAGCATGTGCAGAAAATGCCCACCATAGCTTCCTGCTCCCCATGTTTACTGCCTGAAGACTCCTTCCCTACAGAGGCTGCTCTGGCCAAATCAGTCAAACCTGCCTCTTTGTTTAGCTGCATGCAAAACTCTGGCTCTTTGTTCCACAGAATCTAATAAAAATGCTGAGTATTCTGGGTGCTGAGGCTTCTCCATTAGACAGTCCAGTGCACCCGATCCCAGCTTTTCTGTACATGTGTTGGTGTGTTTGTCTTTTCTTTATGCCCTGGCTGCCCCAGTTTTGATCCCTGTAAGCCATGGTAAGGGTGGGGGCAGAGGGCTGTGGGAACATACAGCAGAGACAAATAGTATTTAACAAGTCAACCCACTAAACATTGTTGGGGAGTCTTACCTGGTAAAGCCGACTCACCAGACATCATTGGGGAGCCCTATTTGGCAGAGCCATGGGGCTACTGAGTGGATGACTGATTTTCTTGTAACTTTCTCTGGTGCCACTGCTATGTCTCCCTAATAAGAAGGTTCTTTCCACAGCCCTTTGGTGGTTTTACACTTATTGGGCACACATATAGCTGTGGATAGTCAGAAAGATGATTTATGCTTAGGCTGTATAATTTTGATGAACAGAAATACTAGGATTACTCAGACTGACATAGGATTCTGAGTCACAAAGACAGCCTTTTACACAGACAAGCTAACTTTAGACTTCAGAGCAGATTCAAAGCAGGCTGGTTGCTCCTAGAGATAAATTCATGAGGTCATTTTCCCAGGTGTTGTTTTCCTGATTCAAGGCCAGAGCTTGAAGCAACTTTAGTCTGCTTGTACTCACTACCGCTCAAGGTCCAGCTAATTAATTGTTATTGCTAAGTCTTGATTTCCAATGTCATTTTCTGTCTTGGAACCCTCACCAACTAAGAGCTACTAACATTCCTAGCGGGCGAGAAACTATGTGACTTAACATGTAAGTATGGGTCGGGCCCTGAAAAATGTAACATATAATTGTCCAGAGTTTTGGCTGTGAGAGAACAGGAAGCAGAGAGCAGAGGCAGCAGAATCAGCAGCGGGTGATGCAGAAGAAACAAGATAGCAGCAAAGGCGGGGTAGAGACAGAGAAGGACATAGCCAAGAAAAGGATGTAGTTAATTAGGGAGAAGCTGCTGAACAGAGCTTTGGGAGGAGAGATACAGAGCTAATTGCAAAACCGTGTAAAAGAGCATGAGAGATTTTACAGAGAGGATTTTTTTTCAAGATAAAGTAAAGTTACCATCAGAAAGCATCTGTGTTTCCTTATTTTTTCATCTCAGAAGTAAAGTAAAGCCCTTGCTGCCTTCATGGGTTTTATTTACCCTGGTGCTAACTGGTGGGGGGAATGAAGGCTGTTTCTATTAGCACTAAGTGTAACACAAATAATAAAAACCCAAAGACAGATATTGGGGGTTCAAGCTGAAGATAAGAAAAGCAAAGCAGCCAGGCCTTTTGCTTCTTCCTTTTTTTTTTTCAAAGATTTTATTTATTTATTATGTATACAGTTATCTGCATGCATGCACACCAGAAGAGGGCACCAGATCTCATTACAGATGATTGTGAGCCACCATGTGGTTGCTGGGAATTGAACTCAGGTCCTCTGGAAGAGCAGTCAGTGCTCTTAACCTCTGAGCCATCTCTCCAGCCCCTGCTTCTTCCTTTTATACCTCCCTAGTGCTGGAATTAAAGGGTGTGAGCTCTGTTATTCTTTTTAGCTGATTCACTCTCGTGTAGTCCAGGGTGGTCTTGAACTTACAGAGATCCGTCTGCTTCTGTCTCCTGAGTCCTGGGATTAAAGGTGTGTACCACCACCACCTGGCCTTTGTGGCTAGCTAGTATGGCTGCCTGGCTCTATTGATGTGGCTAGCTTTGCATTTTGACCTCCAGTGGCTTATTAAATCATAAACAATATATCTTCAACAGGGTATCTTCAACAGGGCCTAGATTGTCTGAGAGTTCCCCCTGTAAACACAGGGGAGACTAGCTAAGGAAACAGCTGGCAGCCTGAGAGAGATTCAAAAGACAAGTTCTCTCAATCAGTAATGGCTCTCAGGCCAAGGTGTTCATGTGCATATCCCAGAACTTGGAAATACAAGACAGGAAGTTTAATGCAAGTTCTAGGCTACCCTGGTCTTCTATTTCCAAACAAAAAGCAAGGCATGGTGGCACATGCCTGTAATCTCAGCACTGAGGGTTTGAGCTTAGCCTGGCTACACGAGATACTGTCTTAGAAAACAACAACAAAAAAAACCCTTACAAGCCAGGCAGTGGTGGCCCAAGGCTTTAATCCCAAAACTCTTTTTTTAAAGATTTTATTTATTTATTTATTTATTTATTTATTTTGTATACAACATTCTGTTTCCATGTATATCTGCACACCAGAAGAGGGCACCAGATCTCATAACAGATGGTTGTGAGCCACCATGTGGTTGCTGGGAATTGAACTCAGGACCTCTGGAAGGACAGTCAGTGCTCTTAACCTCTGAGCCATTTCTCCAGCCCCAATCCCAGAACTCTTGAGTCAGAGGCAGGCAGATTTCTGAGTTGGAGACTACTCTGGTCTACATAATGAGTTCTAGGACAGTCAGGGCTACACAGAGAAACCAACTCTCCCAAACAAACAAAACCTAACCAAACACAAAAAAAATCTCTACAAACGAAAAAGGGAGAGAGAGAAAAATGTTGCAATTTACCACAAAACAGGGCACTGTCACAAAGCTCTTGCCACTCCTGAGCTTTTCTAATCAGGCCTTCTGTCCACATCTGGCAAGAACTGTTGTCTGATTGAGGCAGAGGGAACAGTTCAGGTTTCTGTGAGGTTGATCCAAAGTAGTAGCTAACACTCCCTTACATCCAGGGGGAAACAATAGCTAAGGAGTGTGTGTGTACAGACCACCTAACATGGGGACCTGGCCTTCTCATATACTAAAAGCCAACAGATGAAGCAGTAAGCCAACCATAGCAGTTAGGCAACAATGCTGACTATTTGAGCTATCCACAAAGGAGTTAATGAGCTCAGAAAAGTGAAAAGGAAAACATAAAACACTGATCACTGTATACAATGTGCTAAAATCACAAGCATATTTAGAATAATAAAAGTGAGCCAGATACAGCGGCTCACTGTTTTGAAAGCTGAGGCAGGAGGATTCTTTGGAGCCTAGGATTGGAAGTTTGAGGCCAGCCTGAGTGACACAGTGAGAGTCATTAAAAAATAACAAAAAAAATTAAAAGAGTGGGGGTTAATAAAGAAGAACATTTACAAAGCTACATAAAATTGTATGGTACTGTGATAGAGGAGGTGTATGCCTCAATGAATAAAACTAAGAGTCCAAAAATAAATAGATCTGTGGAGTTTCCCACAAGTATTAAGATCACTTAAAACAGCACTGAAGTGCAGTAAGATTTAAAACTTTTGTATGGGCTGGAGAGATGGCTCAGCGGTTAAGAGCACTGACTGCTCTTCCAGAGATCCTGAGTGCAATTCCCAGCCACCACATGGTGACTCACAACCATCTGTTATGAGATCTCGTGCCCTCTTCTGGCCTGCAGGCACAAGACTGTATACATAATAAATAAATAAAATCTTAAAAAATAAAAATAAATAAAAGTTTTGTACATAGAAGGACTATCAAGAAAGTGAAAAAGAAGGGGCTGGAGATTAACAATAGCATGCCTGCTCAGAATTCAAGAGGACCCGAATGAAGAGAGGGCCAGGGAAACACCTGTAGGCTTTAGTCACTAGAATTCCAGGAAGCCTCAGACCCCAGGATCAGAGCTGTAAGGCTGTGTGAGGACCATCACAAGAGGTTGCACTTACTGCTGCCAAATACTAAGGGAAATTAGAGCTGCTAGACTGGGAAAGAGGAAGACACCCAATGTCCTCCTCTGGCTTCATGCTGGGACTCTAACTCAGATACTCAAGTTTCCAGAATTCTTTTTTTTTTTTTCTTCAGGGTTCAGTGGACTTTATTGATTGAACAACGAATGGTTAAGGAAAACCGAGGCGTCATCCGCAGACGTGAGAACCAACCACCCTTCGAAAGAAGTTTCCAGAATTCTTATCCACTAAGCCACCTTGCCAGTTTCTCTCATTCTTCCCCTTGCTCCCCTGCTTCCCCTCTCTTTGGTTTTGTTTTTGAATGCATCTCATTATGTTGCCCAAGACAGCCTCAAACCCAGGGATCCTCTTGCCCCAGACTTAGTGCTATAATTACAGGCATTTACTACTGTGCCTAGATTCCAGTAGTTTCCTATATGTAAACAGGTCCTTTGTTTGTCCCTCCTCATGTTCCTCTGTTCAGTCTGGACCCTTCAGATGCTTTTGGTTGTACTTTCCCTCATATCTACAATAAAACCTTCTCCTCAACCATAACTAGGAGTGGCCATGTCCTAATTTTCATTCAGTCTTCTGGGCTACCTTGCTGTTATCCCAAACTGTTGTTGGTATAGGTTCTCTCTCTATATCACCCCAGCTATCTTGGAACTCACTATGTAGACCAGGCTGGCCTTGAATTCACAGAGATTCATCTGCCTCTGCCTCCCAAATGCTGGGATTAAAGGTGTGCATCCCTCCACTCAGCTGTACCTGTTTTTAACACCATCACAATAAGTAAAATGCAGAATCTTTTCAAAGTTGATGCTCATAAAGTATTTGATATATTTCTATGTAAGTCAGTGCTATGCTCATGCTAGGTTTCAGCAAATTTTGTTTTATATTACTTTATGTGTATGGATGTTTTTCTGCATATGTCTATATACTATGTGAGTGCCTTGTGCAAGAGAGACCAGAAGAAGGTTTTGGATTCCACAAGACTAGTTACAAAGCAGTCATTGCTTTTAACTTATGAGCCATCTCTCCAGCTAGCAAATTTTAAACAGACCTCTAGTTTACTAAGATTGGAAGTTTTAGCACTTTTTCCAAGAATAGCGTAATTATTACTAAATTTATTTATCTTAAATACTTAGGTGCTAGAGAGATGGCTCAGCAGTTAAGAATATGTGCCGCTTTTGTAGAGGACCTGAGTTCAGTTCTTAGCACCTATATCATCAGCTCATGATCACCTGTAACTCTAGCTTCAGAGGATCTGACATCATCTTCTGGTGCTGTACTCATGAGCAAACTCTTCCCCCCAAAAACACACATACACATGATTTAAAAATAATAAAATCTAGCTGGGCAGTAATGGTGTACACCTTAAATCCCAGCACTCAGAAGGCAGAGGCAAGTGGATCTCTGTGAGTTCGAGGCCAACCCTGACTACAGAGGGAGTTCCAGGATAGGCTCCAAAGCTACACAGAGAAACCCTGTCTCAAATAAAATCTAAATATCTACAGTCTATACTTACCAACTATCTCATGTTGAACAGCTAAGTTTACAGTCTCTGGTCTTCTCCCTATGACCCCGAAGAGTATGTGTTCATAAATGGGAAAGCTATGTGATTTTTTTCTTTCTTTCATCCCTCCTTACTTTCTTTTCTTTTTTCTTATTTTGTTTTTCAAGACAGGGTTTCTCTGTATAGCCTTGGCTGTCCTGGAACTTACTCTGTAAACTAGGCTGGCCTCAAACTTAGGGATCTGCCTGCCTCTGCCTCTGAGTGCTGGAATTAAAGACTCAGGTAAAAGCTGTATTTTATGAATCTGGCCTCTAAACCAAACCCCACTTTTATTTGGGAACTTACTGGTCTCTTTATTTCTTAAAATCAGTGATGTAATGATCCTGAATTCTGTGTCTTCTCAATTCCACTGTGGGATGTTCTATTTCTGAAAGTTAACTTGTGATCAACAAGACTTCTTAGCTGTTTTATTACTTTCCCTTTAAAAGTTCTGTTCTACAAAGGCTGACTTGACTCCATTTCCTTACACAGTACTCTTTTCCTTCATTTCAAACATTAATGAAAGATTTGGGGTGGGGACTGAAGAGGAAGCTCAGTACTAACAGACAGAGTTCTGGCAGTGCCAAAACTTGTTGCTGGATCTTAATTTTTCTTTTTCAAAAATTGCTATCAACAGGTGTGGGACTCACACCTTTAACTCCAGCACTTTGGAAGCAGAGGCAAGCAGATCCCTGTTGAGTTCAAAGCCGGCCTGGTCAACATGCATTCCAGGACAGCCAGAGCTGTATATCTTGTCTCAGAACCCAACACATACTCCCAAATGCTGTCCTCTCTAACTGATGCATTTTGTATAACTGTATTCAGTGCTGTGTCTTAAAAGCAGCACTGTCTAGAAAACATGTGAGAGGTTATATTTTTTCAGCTTAGTCGTCTATTTTTCTCCCTGAACTAATTTATTAGCACAATTTGGTTTTATTTCCCCTATAATAAAAGATTTGTAGCTAGGTGTGGTGGCACATGCCTGTCATTCAGTAGTTGAGAGGTGGAAACGGGAGGCTCAATAGTTCAAGGTCAGCCTGAGACCCTGTCTATAAGTAAATAAGCAACATAAAGGGTTTCTCAGCCCTTTAAATGAACATCCTAATAGGTTTGATACTTAGCTTAAGGAGACCAGGTTTAGTTCACAGATATATCTGTCATCATTCCTGATGTTTTGCTTTTTTTCTCATCATGCACATTTGAATTTTTCTTCATGTGTTGGTGCATTAAGGCTATTTTATATCTTGTTATTCCAGATTTCCAATTCCTTCAGAAAATATTACTGTCATAATACTATGATATCATATTAGTCAAATATTTTAGATTGTTTGTCCCCTGAAGACAACACAGTAAATTTTTATCAAAGACTTCCAAGAATAGACTCCTGGCTTTGTATTAAACGAGTGCCAACCCAGAGACAAAACCATATTGTAATGTCAAGAAGTAGCCTCCAGAGCACTTCCCAAGAAGTACCAGTTCAGTCTGATAACCAAATATACTACTAGTGGCCCTGCAATAAGAAAGGCATAAAGCTTTTTACCTTAAGTTTTTTTTTTTTTTTTTTTTTTTTTGATTTTTTGAGACAGGGTTTCTCTGTGCAGCTTTGGAGCCTATCCTGGCACTCGCTCTAGAGACCAGGCTGGCCTCGAACTCACAGAGATTCACCTGCCTCTGCCTCCCAAAGTGCTGGGATTAAAGGCATGTGCCACCAATGCCCGGCTTAAGTTTTTTTTTTAATTAGCAAAAGCAGGCCAAGGTGTCAGTAAAACTGTAATAGGATGACTCCAGCTAGTCCATTCACATGGTGTGCTATCAAAGTAGCCCTTGAGATTGTGATAAAAATAATTTGGAATATGCAAAGTGTACAGGCTATGCTAGGCATAGTGGTGCACTCCTTTGGGAGGCAGAGGCAAGTTCTCTCAGTTCAAAGCCAGCCTGGCCTACAGAGTGAGTTCCGGGGCAGCCAGGGCTACACAGAGAAACCCTGTCTCAGAAAACAAAACAAAGTGTAGGCAATAGTTTTGTGAAGCTTATTAAGGAAATAATATTTTAGTCAAAATATACAAACCCCAAGGCTATTTCTTTGAAAAGAATGGACTTCCATTTTATATATGCTTAATATATACTTTTGGGTTTTTTTTTTTCCATTCTTGGGGATGGAACCCAGGGCCCTATACAGGCTAGGTAATCACTCTACCACTAAGTTACATACCTGATGTCATACTGTTAGGTTTTTTTTTTCTTTTTTTCTTTTGTAAAGATGTTTATTGCATTAAATAATGAGCAATGAATGCTTGGTTTGTGTGATCTTCATCCACATTTTGTATATATGTTAGTTTTTTTTTAAATAAAAATTTTATTTATTATGTATACAATGTTCTGTCTGCATGTATGCCTGCACTCCAGAAAAGGGCACCAGATCTCATTACAGATGGTTGTAAGCCACCATGTGGTTGCTGAGAATTGAACTCAGGACCTCTGGAAGAGCAGCTAATGCTCTTAACATCTGAGCCATCTCTCCAATCCTATTGTGTGGTTTTTAAAATTCATTTTCATTATGTTATGTGTGTGTCTAATGAGTATGTGCATGTGAGTCCTGATGCCCATGGAAGACTGAAGAGGGTGACAGATCTCCCGGAGTTTCAGATGGTGAAATACTGGCATCTACACATGGGCATGGTGGACACTCTGAAAAGGATGTAGGTGCTGACTGGCTTGTACAAGCCTGTCTCTATACTGGTTTCAGGGAGGAAATAGACCAGCAGAAGCACCATTCAGGGTCAAAGGAGGAACATTATTAGATTAGATGTTGAGGGAGCAACCTCAAAGAACCTTTGCTACTCTGAGATTAAAAACCACACTTCCACCAAGCATGTTGTCAAATGCTTTTCTATGGGCACCAAATTTTTATTTTTTATCTTATTTTGTTTTTTGAGACAGGGTTTCTCTGTATCTTTGGCTGTTCTGGAACTCGACCTGTACAGCAGGCTGGCCTTGAACTCACTGAGATCTGCCTGCCTCTGCCTCCCAAGTGCTGTGATTAAAGGCATGAGCCTGGCCACATTTTTGTTTTTAAGACAAGCTGTCACTAAACTGTTTGGATTGGCCTAGGTTGGTCTCAAACTTATGATCCTCTGTCAGAACACAGTCCAAGAATGGAGTTGTGTGACAATTTTGAGTGCCTGTGAGAAAACAAGAGTCCTGTGACTTCATTTTCTTTAAAACATAGAATTGTTCTTGGAATGCATTTTTTTTTGTGCTCCTCCCAGGTGTAGGAGAGAGATGTACCTCTATGGAAAAACATGTTTTTGTTTTTTATTGTCATGTGTGGCTTGTTCTTTGATTGTACACTTTTTTGGGGGGGGACTTTTCTTAACACTTAGAGTATAAATTTTCTGGTGATCTGAATAAAGTTGGCTACTGCATGAGACTTTAGTTTGCTTTGTTTTTAGGCCCCACTCCTTCAGGTTCATGCTACCAACTAGAATTGTAAGCAATGCTCTTGCCTCACAGTCCTAAGACTCTGAGTTACAGGTATAAACTAAAGCACAAAGCTTGTATACATTCTTTTTTGTTTTTGTTTTTGGTTTTTTTCCCCTGAGACAGGGTTTCTCTGTGTAGCCCTAGCTGTCCTGGAATATGCTCTGCAGACTAGGCTGGCCTCTAACTCAACTGAGATCTGCCTGCCTCTGCCTCCCAAGTGCTGTGATTAAAGGCATGAGCCTGGCCACATTTTTGTTTTTAAGACAAGCTGTCACTAAACTGTTTGGATTGGCCTAGGTTGGTCTCAAACTTATGATCCTCTGTCAGAACACAGTCCAAGAATGGAGTTGTGTGACAATTTTGAGTGCCTGTGAGAAAACAAGAGTCCTGTGACTTCATTTTCTTTAAAACATAGAATTGTTCTTGGAATGCATTTTTTTTTGTGCTCCTCCCAGGTGTAGGAGAGAGATGTACCTCTATGGAAAAACATGTTTTTGTTTTTTATTGTCATGTGTGGCTTGTTCTTTGATTGTACACTTTTTTGGGGGGGGACTTTTCTTAACACTTAGAGTATAAATTTTCTGGTGATCTGAATAAAGTTGGCTACTGCATGAGACTTTAGTTTGCTTTGTTTTTAGGCCCCACTCCTTCAGGTTCATGCTACCAACTAGAATTGTAAGCAATGCTCTTGCCTCACAGTCCTAAGACTCTGAGTTACAGGTATAAACTAAAGCACAAAGCTTGTATACATTCTTTTTTGTTTTTGTTTTTGGTTTTTTTCCCCTGAGACAGGGTTTCTCTGTGTAGCCCTAGCTGTCCTGGAATATGCTCTGCAGACTAGGCTGGCCTCTAACTCAACTGAGATCTGCCTGCCTCTGCCTCCTGAGTACTGGGATTATAGGTGTATGCCACCACCCAGTTTGTATAACCCAGTTTGTATACATTCTTTAGTGAAACACACTCCATTAATCTGTCTCTTACTCTGTATCACTTTCTTTTCTGTAACAATCCTGATCTTTCAAATAGGTCTCATCCAACTAGAATTTAAACTCCATGAGGGTACAGATTTCAAGTATTTTGTTCACAAAAAGAAGCCCAGTATCTAAAAATACCACCTAGTATCCAGTAGGTGTCCTTTTCCTTTTCCTTTCCTTCCCTTTCCTTCCCCCTCCTTTCCCTTCTCCCTCCCACCCCTCTTTCTTTTTAAAGACAAGGGCTTCTCTGTGTATTCCCGACTGTCCTGGAACTCACTCTGTAGACCAGGCTGGCCTCCAATTCAAAGAGATCCTCTTCTGTCTCTGGAACTAAAGGCGTGCACTGCTACCACACAGCATCTATTAAATTTTCAAAAATAAGTATTTGTAAAACTAACAAAAATGTTTAGCAAACTTCTTTTTAAAGTTTAAGTCTGGCTCTCATGTAGTCCAGGCTAGCCTCAAACTCCCTATGTACACACCCAAGGGTGACCTTGAACTTCTGTTTATCCTACCTCCACTTCCAGAGCTGGTTTGTGTTGTGCTAGGGTCAAACACACTTTCAAATGAGATGTTAAGAGGACATGGCTCTGCACTGAGGATTCAGGCATGGCTCTATGTGCCTTATAACCTAGTGCTGGAGAACATAGAAAGAAGGATCCCCAGAACTTCGGTGTGTTGTCAGGAGATCACTGCCCAGCCAGCCTAGCTTAAATGTCCTTCTTTGGTTCAGCAAGAAACCCTGTTTCAGCTGGGCGGTGCTGGCACATGCCTTTAATCCCAGCACTCGGAGGCAGAGGTAGGCGGATCTCTGTGAGTTCGAGACCAGCCTGGTCTACAAGAGCTGGTTCCAGGACAGCCTCCAAAGCCACAGAGAAACCCTGTTTCAGGGCAGTGAGACACTGGACATCCTGCTCTGGTTTCCATATTTACACACATGGGCACATACCACATGCTCATGAGATACCACCCACACACACACAAACATGCAAATTCTTTGGGGGGCATTTATTTGTATGAGTGTTTTGCCAGCATGTATGATGTGCAGCAGGTGAATGTCTGGTACCTAAGCAGGTCAGAAGAGGGCACTGGATCCTCTTGAACTGGACACAGTTTTGAGCTAAGTGCTGGTAACTAAACCTGGGTCTTCTGCAAGAACAAGTGATCCTAACTACTGAGTCATTTCTCAGCCCCGATGTGTTTTTTAAAAGCACCCCAGGCGAGTTGGAGAGATGGTTCAGAGGTCAGGAGTACTTGCTGCTCTTCCAGAGGACCTGAGTTGAGTTTCCAGTGCCCACATCAGCCACATGCCATAGCCCACAACTGCCTGTAACCTCTGTTCTAGAGGACCTGGAACTTTTCTGTGGCCTCTGAGTGCAGACACAGATAGACACACAAATAAAAATAAACCTTTTTCTTTTAAAATACCTGAGTCCACTCACTTCTAATTTGTTAGAATTGCATCAGCTTTCTACTATGATAAAGTCTATAAATGCATTTGGTAGTGTTATTTTCCCCTCCCTACATTATTGTGGCAAGATCAAAACAGAGTCTCCCATTTCTATTCTGGGATTTGCCCGAGTCACAAGGTAGTCTTGGCAAATCACTCTGCTCTATCTCTCAGTTTACTGAGGCTTGGGACCTACAACTGCCAGCCAGCTAGAAAGAGGGCCCTTTTCCTAACTCCACGAGCCCCAAGTTACATGGATGTGGTTTAATGATAGGTATAAGTTACTGCAACTGTATTTCCCACAGATTGGTGTGTGTGTGTGTGTGTGTGTGTGTGTGTGTGTGTGTGTGTGTGTGTGACATTCTACTTCAGGGCTGGTAGAAAGGGCAGACTTTATAATATAGCTAACAAATCCAACATGTATTTTCAACTAAAGATACCCTTTCTGCATTCCTACTATATATGGATAGCCCAAACCTCAAATGTGAGTAAAGGAATGTGACTGACCTGACCCTGGCCGTTTAAATATATACATATGGGTATAGAGTTGCTTCTGGCCAGATATTCTTATTTGTGCTGCCTATGTGGTCTTAAATGCCTCCGGCTTTTGTAGTCAGTATCATCTCTTACTACTGTGCTGTGCCTTAGCACTCCTAATCCACCCCACTCCACGATGCCTCTGACACAATGACTCTGTACTCACAGATGGAAAAAGAAGAAAAGCTCTGGGGACACAGTCGTGCAGGTCTCAAACGGATCTGCTGCTAGGCAAAGCCTGAACCTTTCTGCCATTCTTGACTTGGCTGGGTTCCTCTCTTGGCTCAGGGTTAGTGATCTGGTATGGTCTAGGAGACTTAGGACCCAGGGGGCGCCTTTCAGCTGAAAAACACCTCGGCTGCAGCAAGCTAGCTGGGAAGCTCCCGGTTCTAAAGAGAGGCTGTTTACCAGAAGAGCATAACAAGGGCTGGTCTGGTTGCAAGGCTGGGAACTAGGAGGCCAAACTGCTGCCAAGGAGACCCCATTTGGATACTGGAGGTTCAGTCACCTGCAAGCCGGAAGAGGCGATGATGCTGTTAGCTTGGGTACATACATTTCTTCTCAGCAACATGCTTCTGGCAGGAGCCTATAGATCTGGAGGTGAGATTACAATTGTTTTTCTTTCTGCAGCAACTTAATGAAGCAAACGGGTAGAGCCCCCGATTTCCCAAACATGGCCAGGTGGACAAGGAAGCTTTTGGCTGTTTTCTTGCTATCCTACAAAGCTTTTCTTCTTCCCTCTCCCTCTCTTCTTCCTTGCCAGAGGCTTGCAGCTCCATCTTTGCCATTAAGAACAAAGACAAGTAGTCACTTTCTCTTTCCCTTTCCTTGTACATGAGTGGATGGAGCCTGGGAGTTCATCTCCTCTCCTCCCCAGAGTCCTGCCCTTTTAAAGTCCGTTTGCTTGGTGTGGCAGGCGCACAGACCTCCACCCCTCTCCAGCTTCCTCCTGTGGCTCTCCGCTGAGGAGGGGAGTGGGAGCTGAAGAGATGTGGCAGATTCCCTCAGCTGGAGTCTCGAATCTTTTACTTCACTAAATCAAAGGTTTTTGTGGAATTCTCTTGGGAGCTGGTGCTGTCTGTTAAACTAGCAGAAGGTGGCCGTATCCGTGGAGAAGGGGTCATCAGTTTATATAACACTGACTTCTCAACACTGGGATGACTTCCAGGCCTGACTGCCCAGAACCAAACTCGCCATCTCCACAGACCGACCTTAGGCAGGCCTCCTGTACCTCCATAGTGGTCTCAAGTCCAAGAGTAACAACCCCTTGCACTTGTGCAAGCTTAGGGGGAAAAAATAAAAGCTAAATCTGAGTGTAGTCTGTGGACCAGACGCTGCTAGGGACATGACACGAGCTCTCCACTTTCACTCTGAGGTACACAGTACGAGGCCAGAGAGCCGCACTAAGGGTCCCGGACGGGTTCCTCTTCCTCACAGGCTGCTTCTGGGACAACGGCCACCTGTACCGGGGGGACCAGTCCTCGCCCGCGCCGGGTCTCCGCTGCCTTAACTGGTTGGCCGCGCAAGACGGCCGCGAGTGGCCCATCGAGCCCAGTGAGTGTCCGCCGGGGAGGCGGGCGGGGTTGGAGGGCGGCGGCTGTGGTCCTCAACAGCTCTTCTCTCTGCCTCAGGCCTCGGCAACCACAACTACTGCCGGAACCCGGACCAGGACCCGCGCGGGCCCTGGTGCTTCATCAGCAGCGAGACGGGCGTCCCTGAGAAGCGTCTTTGCGAGGACGTGCGCTGCCCAGGTACCCGCCCGGGACCCTGGACCCCGGGGAGGGGACGCCAGCCCCCAGCGCTGAGCAGAGCGGTTACACCCGCCGCGCACGTGCGGCCGCTCGACGCCCGCCCCGCCCTGTTCCACCCCCGCGCCGTCCGATTGGTCGGAGCTATCTCCAGGCCGCGGAGCCCAAAGCCCATTGGCTGCCGCGACATTCGGAGTGAGCTCATCCTCCGCGAGCACTTGTAAACAACGGTGGGAGGACGCTTGCTCTTTCAGCGAAGCGCCCTACCAGCCTTTGCCGTGTGTATGTTTGCTGTGAGCTAGGCACCATGCTCACAATCCCGGGGAAGAAGCACTGTGAGGGAACTGAGTCACCTAGAAGTTCGGAGACCTGCCAGAGGCCGTGGGGGTGTGCAGATTCGTATCCAAAACTTAGGCTTCAGAAAACAAAGACAGTTGTCTAGGATTAAATGAAATGATCAAGGCCAAGCACTTAACACTGGGATTGCCACAAATCTTGCGCTCAGTGTGGACTGTCTCCTGAAGATGGGGCATCCTCTGGAGAATCCTCTGGCAAGTCCAGCTGGGTGCTGGAAGATAGTAAGGACTTGAAGAAACAAGTGGAAAGCAGGAGAGAGGCCGTTCCTAAGGCGCTTTCCTCATATTTGCCTTGTATCATTACATCTCATCCTATTCAGGCCTGATCTTGTCTCTGGGGCAGGCGGGGGAGTTGTCTTCTCCTTTTTGTTTTTGAGACAGGGTCTTACTGTGCAGCCCTCGCTGTCGTGGGCCTCACAGAGATTCTTCTGCCTCTGCCTCCTGAGTGAGTTAATTCAGATGTTCACCACCATTCCTGGTCTGGGGCAAAGTTTGATTTTAGTCTAGGGGAGCATTTAAAGTGGGCCCACTCGCCGGCGTTGGTGGCTCATGCCTTTAATCCCAGCACTCGGGAGGCAGAGGCAGGCGGATCTCTGTGAGTTCGAGGCCAGCCTGGTCTCCAGAGCGAGTGCCAGGATAGGCTCCAAAGCTACACAGAGAAACCCTGTCTGGAAACCCCCCCTCCCAAAACAAAGGTGGGCCCACTCTCCTAACACCCCTGACACAGGTTCAGCTGTAGAATCCACTCAGGACAGTCTTTTTCTCACCTCACCTCCAGAGACCACTTCCCAAGCACCTTCAGCTTCTACAACAGAGCTGGAAGAGAAGTCTAATGCACCAGGGGACAAAGAGGCACAGCTGTTCCCTCCTGCTAACGTCCTGCCAGCCCGGAGTGAGGCAGCAGAGGTGCAGCCAGTGATTGGGATCAGTCAGCGTGTGAAGATGAACTCCAAAGAGAAAAAAGACCTGGGAACTCTGGGTATGGCTGCCCCACCGCTGCCTTTGTTGGGATTCATCAGATGATGTCATTTGCTGATTGTCTGGGATGTGGCTAATAGGACTTTGTGTCCTGTCCCCCATAGGCTATGTGCTGGGCATTACTATGATGGTGATTATCATTGCCATTGGAATTGGCATCATCATGGGCTACACTTACAAGAGGTGAGTAGTTTCTCTTCCTGGCTCTCTTGGAATAGGGCTAAGGAAGAAACACCATATCAGGTCAACATCTTGGTGTCTTTCAAAAGGAAGTAAGGTCTGAAGGAAGAAAAACGAGCTCAGGAGTTGAGATTTGGCTTTGGTCACTACCAGGTGATCTTTGACAGCCAGGGCAAGGACTTGGATACTGATACCACCCCTCCTCCAAGGCCTCTATCTGTAGCCCAGACTGGCCTTGAAGGAGTAGTCTCAAACTCATAATCTCTTGTCTCCACCTCTTGAGTAGTGGGAGCTATGAGCATATGTCACCATGCTCTGAAGGAAATGGGATTCATTTTGTTGAATTTTAAAATTCTGCTACTAAGATGGGTGTGATAGTGTATACTTGCTATAATCCCAGAACTCAGGGGACTCAGGTGGGGGGCGGTTTACAAGTTTGAAGACTATGTGGCCCTGTCTCAAGAAGAGGAGAAACCCAAACAGGGTTTCTCTGTGTGTAGCCCTGGCTGTGCTAGAACTCACTCTGCTGGCCTCGAACTCACAGAGATCTGCCTGTCTCTGCCTTCTGAGTGCAGCTGCCTGACTAAGAGTTATTTTTATTTTCTTTGCTTGAGTTTTTTGTCTGCAAGTAATGTATGTCTTTGTACCCCATGAGTACTTGGTGCCTAGGGAGGCCAGCCATGGATTTGAATTTCCTGGAGCCGGAGTTAAACACAGTGAGCCATTTCTCCAGCCCTAAAACATGGTCTTTAATCTCAGCAGGCAGGATGTGGATTGTCTCCATTTGTAGGTGCATCTGGATTGCAGAGTGAGACCATGTGTCAAAACAAAACATTCTGCTACTTGTACAGGTTCCTAGCCCCTGGTCTTGCTGTCTCACAGTTGAGGCTTAAATTTCCTCAGTGGGATGTCCTTTAGGCTAAGAAGAGAAAAAAAAAATGATTACCAAAGAAAATACATTTGCTACTCCTTATCACTTATGAAAGTACAAGAGGCTACTTGGGAAGCAGGGACAGACTTGCCGCTGGGCCCCAGGAGGAGGGATGCTTGTTTTGAAAGGCCTCCTGAGAAGCCACATGGGGCAAGTCTCTCATAATCAGTGATGTGTGGTTCTAACAGCCAAAACCATTGACAGGCCCGGTTGTTGAACAAAAACAGGGTATTTGACCTCCAGCCCAAAGGATCAGCTGTATTTCTCTGACCCAAGAAGCCTTCCTATAAAGGAAGTGATATCGTGGGCTGGCTGCATTGTCCAGCAGTGAGAACCATTATCTGAGCCATGACGAAGTGCTTCTCAGCCATCATTTTATAAGCCCAGCGTGTTCTTAGAGGTATTAGGTTCAGCCAAATTAGAGATTGAAAGGGGAAGTGTGGTATAATACCACAGCAACAGCAGGTGCCACCTGCTTCTGCTGCTTCAAACACTTGGCATTCCCCAGCTTCTCTTTTTGTTTTGAGACAGGTTCTCAGGTAGTTCAGAAAGGCCTTGAATTTACTATATGGCAAAAAATGATCTTGAACTTGTTGGTGGTGGTGGTAGAGGAAGTAGAGGTGTTTTTTTTGTTTTTGGAGACAGGGTCTCACTATGTAACTCTGGCTGGCATGGATCTCTCTAGGTAAATTAGCCTTGAATTCACTGACAAGTGCCTGCCTCTGCCTCCAGAGTTCTGGGCTTAAAGACATCAAGCCTGGCTCCTTGCACTTTTTTTTTAATTTTTAAAAAGATTTTTATTTATTTATTATGTATACAACATTCTGCTTCCATGTATATCTGCACACCAGAAGAGGACACCAGATCTCATAATGGATGGTTGCTGGGAATTGAACTCAGGACCTCTGGAAGAGCAGTCAGTGCTCTTAACCTCTGAGCCATCTCTCCTTGTACTTTTAATCCTCCTTCTACCTCCCCCTGAAGTCTGAGATTATGCTCACAGCCACTCTTATGAGACAAATGCTGTTCTTCCCAGTTTTCAAATGAGGAAACTTGAGGCAAGAAAGAATAGGAGTCTTGCCTGTGGTTATACATCCAGAATAAGGTGGAACGAACTGCCAACTGTGTGGCTGGGTAGGTTGCTTTTTGTTAGTACAGAGCATTCCTGTGGGGGCAGATGTGTGTGACAGTTTAGCTCTGTGCATGACACACAGTAAAAGGTTCACAAATAGTCCTATTGTGCTCGACTATAAAATGTGGGTACTTGAGTTATTTACCCTTTCTGGGCCTCAGTTTACTCATAGGTGGGGAAGGAGAGATGATGACTCTGCAGCTCTGATGTTTCTGAAAAGGACACTGTGGACTGTATTAGTTTAAATCCCAGCTCTTCCATTTGCTTGAACAGATGATTTTACTTGTTTCTCTGGTTGTGCATGGATCAGAGAGCAGAGAGGTTCAGAGTCAGGAACTATTGGCCCAAGAGAACATTCTGACTCCCAGACTTAGGTTGTGGTCCACAGAATGACTGTTGACACGCAGGTCCAGGGGCATCTGCTTGCTCATTAAAAAAGTGAAGAAACAGAGTAGTTGCTCTGCCTGAACAAGCCATTGACCTAAACCCTGAAATACTCCCCTTGTCCTCAGCCTCTGACAGCATTTGGCTGCCATCCAATCCGAGTCAGTTTCCAGACCTTCCAGGTGCTTGAAGTAACTGCTCTTAATTCCAAGCTCAGCTGGTGTCCAGTGTAGAAACTAGGTCTTTTTTTCTTTTCGTCATCTTACTTTTTTAGACTGTCATGGGACTGACATGTGACCTTGAGATTACTTTCCTGTAAACTCAGGGGAAGGCACCAGACTGTCACTAACCTCAGACCACCCCTTTCCTTAGCAAACAAGCTCTGAGAACAACCTGTTCAACAGGAAACCACATGCGGGTGAGAAACAAGCTTCGAGCCTCATCTCACCACAGTTAAGGGATAGATGTCAGGCTAGAGCTGGAACGGGAATGCCATTTCAGGCAGCCTTTGCTTGGTGGGATATTTTTCCCCATACATCCAGCCACCCAAAGGTATTGTTAAATATTGTATGTAAGAAGCAGGACAATAATCAGATACAAATCACAATAGCAGCTCCTTGTTTCGTGCCCTCTTGGTAAGTCAGGCCCTGCTGTACCCCTTTCTCTGATCTTGCCCAAGGCTCTTCCTAATGAGGAGCTGAGGCCTAGAAGAGTTAAAGTACCATGTCCTAGGTGGCCAGACCATATGTTGTTGTGTGTGTGAGTATGCGCGAGCATTTCTTGTTTTTTTTTTTTTTTCTGTTGTTGTTGTTTTGTTTTTTTCTGTGTAGCCCTGGTTGTCCTGGAACTTGCTCTATAGATCAGGCTGACCTTGACCTCACAGAGATCTGCCTCCTGAGTGCTGGAATTTTTTTTTTTTTTTTCGAGACATGGTTTCTCTGTGTAGCTTTGGAGCCTATCCTGGTACTCGCTCTGTAGACCAGGTTGGTCTCGAACTCACAGAGACCCACCTGCCTCTGCCTCCCGAGTGCTGGGATTAAAGGCATGTGCCACCACTGCCCAGCCGGCTCTTGTTTTGTTTTGAGATAAGGTCTCACTCTGTAACTGGCTAGGAACTCTCTCTCCTTTTTCTATGTGTGGGTGTTTTGCCTGCATGTATGTCTGCAGTGTATGCATACCTGAAGGGTTGTGAGTTGCCATGTGGTTGCAGGGAATCAAACCTGGCACAGCATGGCCTCTGAAAGAGCAGCAAATGCTGCTGAGCCACCTCTCCTTCCATGACCAGGAATTCTTGGTCTTTTTTTTTTTTTTAAAGATTTTATTTATTTATTATGTATATAACATTGTACTTCCATGTATATCTGCACACCAGCAGAGGGCACCGAATCTCATAATGGATGGTTGTCAGCCATGTGGTTGCTGGGAATCGAACTCAGGACCTCTAGAAGAGCAGTCAGTGCTCTTAACCTCTAAGCCATCTCTCCAGCCCGGAATTCTTGGTCTTTATGACTCAGCTTCCGTGAGTGCTGGGATTACAGGTACGAAGCAAGAGCCACCATGTCTGGCTGCACAGGAAGATATATCTATATCTGTCAGTTATCTCCAGAAAGTCCATCAAAGCCCAGGAGCTTCATCTAAACTTACTCAGGGCAGTAGGACAAAGAAACTTCTCAGAGAATGACTGAGTTTAGAAAGCAAAAGAAAGGAGATGTTGTTTTGGAATTCCCTCCACTTGTGGATGCCATACACAGGCACATTATTTACCTTTCTGTGTCTCTCTTTACTCACCAGGTAGGGAGGGATATGTGATGCCATATATCCCCCAGCACTGATATTTCTTTAGAGGACACTATTGCTTGGTTTAAATCCTAGCTCTGCTCTTGGCTTAAGACTTCTCTCCCTCCCAGCCCCCTTGTTGGCCTTTTTAGGTGTGAGATGGTAATAGATGGAACATAGATCTCATGAGAATATAATCAGTGTGCTTGGAGCATACAGTTGTGTGCCTGTACGGTAGCCACCATGGGAAACTTGCCCAGAGTAGCAGGGTGGCACAGCATGGCTTCTGATTAGGAAAACAGCAGCAGCTCAGAGTAATCATTGAAGAACCTGCATTGCCTTGAAGAGGTCACTCTTGATTTCATAACCTTGGGGTAGGATGCCGAGGCAGGAAGCAACTCTGCTTGTCACATCTCTTCTCTCTGGCAAGCCCAGCTGGCATATATGGCCCCAGAGCAGTCAGGATAATTGCTGCACGTCTGAACTCAGGCAGGGCCACAGGGCTTGGCCGATGGAGGGAGCTTCCCAGAGCTGGGAAGGGTGGGCAAACACCAGGCTTCCTCCTGAGAGGAAGAGCTAAAGGTGGGGGTAGAAGGGAGGGAACTCAATTCAGCTAGGTCTTTGTCCTAGTAACTTAGGGCACAAGGTGCAGCCAGGCCCTTGGCTGGGGCAGCTCCCTGTCCCTGCTGAGTGCTGTCTTAGCTCTGCAGGGAGCTCTTATTCTCTGATAAAAAGGGAGGGAAACAGTAAGTCAACACCATTTCACCCCCTTGGGAGAGAAGCTGAGTCGATGAATAAGCCTTTGTTCTATCTTGGCTGTCCGACAACAGCCAGATTTATCCCCGCCCCCACGGCAGTGAGAGGGTGCTGGGCTGCCTAATGGTCAGTTTAGCAGGCCTGGCAGCATCAGCAACTTCATCTCCAGAATTCCCAGGCAGGACTCACAGCAGGCTCGTGGGGTCAGGCAATCTTCCAGTCTCCTAAATGGATGAGGCCAATCCAGACCAGTCACTGTGTCTGTTTCCTTTACCTTTGGTTGCTCTTCCAGACCCACTATCCCCATTAATAGAAATTGATTGTACCCCCGTAGACTTCTGTGTGATGAGGCTTAACAGTTATCAGCTGCTCAGCAGGCTACAGACACATGCTTCATAAAGGAGAGTGGAGGAAAGAAAGGCTTCCTCATGTAGGAAATGGACAGTGCTTGTGAAAAGTGTGTGGCATCCATCAAAGGCATAGTTGTGCTTCTCTTCCTGGGTGATAGGACACTTCTGGTACTTTGGTTAGGTATTCCAGAAGTCATGGTTTCTGGCTTGACTTCTTCTTCTAGCCCTCTTGTAGACTTTGAATTCTAGCCTCTGGCAAAAGATATTTGAATGTTTCATTTTTGTAAATCAATGCTCCTTTGGGGAGGAGGATCCCTTACTCAAATTACACCCAGACCTTCCAAATTTTTCTGTACATGAGCAGTCTTGAAGAACATGGCTTTTTATTAAGATTTTATTATGTATACAGTTATTTGCATGCATGCTTGCACACCAGAAGAGGGCACCAGATCTCATTATAGATGGTTTTGAGCCACCATGTGGTTGCTAGGAATTGAACTCGGGTCCTCTGGAAGAGCAGTCAGTGCTCTTAACCTGAGCCATCTCTCCAGCCCGAACATGGCTTTTTATTATTCAGATATGTGTTTCCTTCTGTGGGGCAGCCAGCCACAGCTGATGGATGACTCAGGATGTAAGGGAGGGAATGGTTATTCTAGAGGACCCTGTCTCCACAAACTGTATACCTGTTTTTGCCTGTGGGTGGGCACTCTGGGAGTCTTTTCTGCTGTGGGAATCGATACCCAGTACAGATGCTAATGAAAGAATGGGCTAGGCCTGGGCTTACATGTTGAGAAACTTGGTTGCCCCTGTCTCCCAGGTGCCATAGGAGGATGAACTTACAGACCTCCTGTGACCTTACATTTGGGATCAGATAGTTTGATAGCGGTTTGTTTTCCCTTGTTCTATGCAGCCCTGAGTCCTTTTTGCCTCTGCATGAGTTGGGAATGGTTCAGTTCCAGCCTGGGCTCCCACTTTCCAGGACTAAAGGATGAGAAGGCAGTCTTTAAAACAAACAAAAACTTGTTTTGTGGTGGAGAGGGTATTGCAGGTGTAGAGGTCAGAGGGCAACTTGAGAGATGGGTTCTCTCTTTTGAACTCAGGTCATCAGGCTTGCTGAGCCATCTCACCAACCCAATCAGGCAGTCTTGTAACAGGATGGTCCATTTTCTGGACAATTTCATTGGTAACAGATGAAGCTAGGGTAGTTCTTTGGGTCTCTGGGACCCCTGGGCTGAAAACAAAGCCCCACCTTGCTTTGTTTCTTCTACACTATGCCTCACTGAGTCTCATGCAGCAACTACCCCCACCTTACATTAGGGGAGCAGAGACAAGCGCTGGCAGCAATGCCTTGGGCCTGGGCTGGTGTTAGTCCTGGCTTGGTCAGGTAATTCACTGTTACCAGGGTGAACTCCTGCTCAGGCTTTGGGAAGTTAATTGAGCAAAGTCATGATGCAAGCACAATTTGAGTGTTTTCTTTTCCTGACAGGGGAAAGGACCTGAAAGAGCAGCATGAGCAGAAAGCGTGTGAGAGGGAGATGCAGCGAATCACCCTGCCCCTGTCTGCCTTCACCAATCCTGCCTGTGAGATCATGGACGAGAAGACCGTCATTGTACACAGCAACCAGACTCCTGCTGACCCTCAGGAGGCCAGCACCCTCCTTGTGGGCCAGGCTGGCACCCCTGGGGCCTGAGCCCCTGTAGTGGGCAGGTGTCCATGCAGACACTGGTACGGGACAGGCCACCCTCCTGCAGCTGAGAGGAGCTACATTTTGTGTTGTGGTTAAAACCCATCCCATTTTTCTTTTGAGGGGGAGATGTGACTCCTCATGACATAGCAGAAGCAGGTAGCATTGTGGGTGAGTTTGTGGAGCTGGGGGTCCATCACTGCTCCTTTTCTATCCCTCGGAGCAGGATTTGCCTGTGGATAGTGACTGGCACAGTAACTACAGTGGTGCTGTGGCAAATAAGGGCTTCCACATTGCCTGAGCCAGGGAAAGACAGGGCACTTGCCGGCTTCAGTCTCTGCCTTTCCATTTGTCACCTAGGAACTTGAGTGGCGTATACTGTTATTCATAGTTAAGGTCAAACAGATCATGCATGAGGCAGCATTAATTATATATATATATATATAGTATTTGGGATGGAAGGTCCTTTCTGAGAACCAGAAATGAATTTGCACAACACTCAGAACGTTGGGCTGCAAATGGGTTCTAGATGAGGGCTGCTGGGTATGCTCCAGCTTGCTGGCAGTGATGTGCCTTGACAACTGTGGGCCAGGTGTGGCCCCAAGGGACTTTTCCTGTTTTGTAAGGAAATAAAGGGAAGAATTGCACTAAACATTCCACTTAGGAAGATACAGAAGGGCCCACTTCTGCCTTCAGCCTCAGCTTTGGGTATCCAGACTATCTCTTCAGGGGTGGATAGAATGTCTCCATTTTGTGCTAAGAGAATAGCCAGCTAACCCATGGGAATTACATGTGTCAGCATCTGGTGAACCTAGGGTAAGCCCAGAGGCTAGGTAACAAAGGCATGGACGGGCTCGCCTTGGCAGTACACCTTGGCTCACAGGCAGCCCAGTGGCCTGTAGGCCTGTGCCTTCCTTGGGGCTAGGATTGCAACCTGTACAAAACAATCACTGAAGCACTGGGGAGGACCTTAAGGGTTTTCAGGTCTTTCAGAAACAGGGTCTCCAGAGAGGGCAAAGTGTCCTGCCCATGATCAAAGCAACTTCTGGATGGCCAGGAGTGTCCCCGCTTCCTAGCCTTGGCAGTATTCCTCAGCCAGGAGCCCCTCTACTGTCCAGCACAGGAGAGGGGTGGGTGGGGTCCATTCCCTTCACCAGGCTGCTCTCTGGAGCCATCTGTTGAGGGGGCCTAGACCTCAGGGTTCCCATGGTAGAATTGACTATGGGAAAGAGAATAGTACTACTTCCTACTTTTCTATGAAAGTATTTCTCTGTGTATATGTTTTATATACCTCATTCTGACTCCAGTGTATGTACTGTGGGAAATTGCTCTGCATTTGACTTATATAAACACAAAACACAATTCTACTTGCTATCTTTTTGTGGTGCTGGGAATGCTCCCCCAGTACCTGTCTATATCTCTGCCTTCTCAATCACTGTGGCCCAGTCACAGGGAGGTAATAATAGTTGACCAAACAGATACAAACTGCAGCCCCCGCCCGCATTGATTGTCAAGGTCACCATGAATACCTCAAGGTTGAAGCCATAAGAAGTTGATCCTTAAAGTTTTCTCCCCTTTAGTATTCTTTCCAAGGTAGAGGAATTAGGATGAACCCTCCCAGCAGCCTTTGTTGTGGGCTAGACTCAAAGGGGCAGGTGGCGGGCAGTTCCATAGCAGCCATAGAAGAAACAGGTAGATAGGCTGCCTGGGACTGAGCATTTTTTTTTTTTTTTGAATGTATGAGTGTTTGGCATGTATGCCCGCACACCAGAAGAGGACATCATATCCTATTATAGAAGGTTGTGAGCTACCATATGGCTGCTGGGAATGGAATGCAGGACCTCTGGATGACCAGCCAGTGTTCTTAAACACTGAGCCATCACATTGAGGATGGTTCTTTCAGGTGGTTCCTTGGGTTAGGAGGGAAGCTACTGGGGTGGGTGGTGTGTGGGACATGTTTCTTCAAGTTTTCGCAGTTGTCCTCAGCATCAGGTTAAATTCTCTGTGTATCCATCCAGGGTGAGCTTGTCCATGCTCAGACAATGCTTTAAGTGTTTTGTTTTGTTTTCTCCAGCAGTTCGAACCTCAGATCATTAGTTGTTGACTAGGGACTAGATTCCTGAGTGTGGATGTGCACGACCTCTGAAGGTTTGCTGTGTCAGGGAGGGGATTAGACTTGAGGCTGAGAGTTCCCCGATGTGAGGACTTAGTAGCTTGGGCCTGAAGGTGGGCAGACGACTGTGTTTCTTTAAAAAAAAATTAAGCAAAATTGATGTAAATGTATGTGTCTGAGAGCACATATGTGTACTACATGTGTGTAGGAGCCCACAGATGTGAGAAAAGGTGCTGAGTACCCTTGGAACTGGAGTTGTGTGTGTTTGTGAGCCATCATATGGGCGTTGGTAACCAAATCTTGGTCCTCTGCAAGAGCAGTTAATTGCTTTTTAATCTCTCCAACTCCTCCAAGTTTATTTAAGTCAGGCCCTAAGTTACTTTTCCACTCTCAGTGTCATCACTATGTTAACTGCTTAATTTATTTAGTCTGCTTCATGGCCCAGCTCAGGCCCACCACTCCCACACTTGCTGGAGACAGCTCAAGTATAACCAGTCACAGGATGCTGAGCCATGCTGGGAGTTCAGGGTTCCCCTACAGCAAGTCTGCAAACTCCACACACAAGTACAGTCTACACAGCAAATAAAGTGGCCAAAGATGGCTTCCCACCCCACAATTTCATCTTGTCTATGTACAATATTTCACATATCACCCAAAAGATAAAAACTAATAACAGCAACCACTCCTGATCCCTTCCCCCACCAGTACAACCCACCACACCTTATATTTATAAACCAAACCCATTCCCAATTTGTTAAATACGGTGTGAGCTCGCACTTAGGAAATGGCAAACCTCGGTGAGCTGGAGAGCCCCTGGACACCTGGTAGCCAGGGGTGGAAGGTGCCCCGAGGGTTTCCAATGCCCATGGCCCTGGAGTGTGGCTCAGGAAGTAAGAGCTGGACCAGCAACAAGGGAGGTAGAATCAAGAGGGCCCAGCTCAGAGAGAGAGCTCTCTTTGTATCTCAGCTTTGGGACTCAGTAGCCACCAATTCCTGTCCCAAGTCGCTGCCTGGACCAGACATACTAAAGATGTGCTGTAGCTGCCACAAGGATGCCAAGAAATTGATGGGACTCCCCTTTCCCTGCTCAGACCCAAAGTCTGAGACAGACCACATTGGCCTCCAGAACCCGTCTAGCATCGGACAATGTCTTGAGCTTCTGACTGAGCCCACCAGCCAGGATATGGGGCTTTTTAAAGGGCAGGACCTTTCTTTCCAGCCCCAGCTTCTTTGGTGCTTTTGTGAGTGACCGCTTGTTGAGACAGGATGTTGAAGTGGAAACTCCCACACTGATGTGGTCCCTAGGCTGGTGAGCAGAAACCAGTCCTTTTTCTGGATCCTGTGGCTTTCACCACATACTAAGAGACTCTTCAAAACCTGCTCCAGAGGGCAGGGCCTGGAGTGGGAGGAGAAATCACCACTGTCATTTCATATGCTTTGAAGGCTCTCAGTTCTGTTACTCACACTACCGCTTGAAGTCCTGCACCTTGCTGGGCCTCTGGAGCCCTCAGGCCAGTTCATTCTGTCATCCTGCCCAGCAGGCCCAGGCTATGTTGATTAGTGTAAAGCTACAGCCTCCCAGAATCTCACTGCCACAAAGGTCCCAAATGGTCCCTAGTAACAGACTCCTGGTCTAGAATCCAGGCTCTTTTTATCTTCTTCACAGCTTTCAGGCGAGTGTTGGATTTACAGACAGTAACCAGGCCCCAGCACCTGTGGAGGACTGTTCCCCTGCACCCGCATGCCTCCTGGGGAGGTAGTAGGGTTGGCTTATTCTGCTTCTAAGCAAGCCGTCAATCCACAGGAAGCCTAGCTAGTCCTGCTCATAGCAAGGACAGGGCGCAGAGGGGGCAATGCTGGCTGCGGAATGTCCCCCTGCGGGGGGATGGACCAGGGCTAGGGTGGTGAGTCCCGGGTCAGGCCGTACTCCACGCTCACAGTGTGGTCCAGTTCTTCCAGCTCTGCTGGCAGTGGGATGGCCAGCTCTCCCAAATACAGGGACAGTGCCTCAAAGGAGTCCTCCAGCTTTGAGAACGCCGGTCTACAGAGAGAAGGGATGATGAAGAGATAGGGGGACTTGAACATGGAAGGGAGGACATAGGGCTGGGTCTCAGCTGTATCCTGGTTCTGTGACCTCAGGCACACCCTTTAACCGCTTACAAAAGGTAACACTGTGATAAGAGAGGTCCTGGCTTAATAACATCCACAGAGAAAAGCCCTTTCGTGTCTTTTTTTTTTTTTTTTTTTGAGACAGGGTTTCTTGATACTGCTTTGGAACCTGTCCTGGAACTTACTCTGTAGACCAGGCTGGCCTCAAACTCACGGAGATCCTCCTGCCTCTGCCTCCTAAGTGCTGGAATTAAAGGCGTGCGCCACCAGCGCCCAGCTGCCCTTTCACGCCTTAACAGCACAGGCTACAATCAAAGGTTAAGACTGGACTTTTAATCTGGTTGCTTGTGATGTGGCCCGGATGGTGCAGTGCTTACCTACCATCCACAAAGCTCTGAGTTCAAGTTTCAGCATAGTAACTGGGCATGATGGTGCACACCTATTGTCCTAGCATGTAGCAGGTAGAGGCAAGAGGGTCAGAAGTTCAAGGTCATCTTTAATTATGTATCTAATCTGAATCAGTCTGGGCTACTTGAGACACTGTTTCAAACACGAATCTGTAAACAGAAAGATTGTGAGATTCCCCAAAAAGAATATTTGACAGGGATGGGAGAACCCCAGGCCCTACCTACCCTGTGTTTGGCAAGAGCTCTATCACCAAGCCATACCCTTGGTTCCTGGAGTGGATAGAAAGAGAATGGCTCACATAGGCTAATGTTTGATGGAACTGTTTTAGAAGGATTAGGATGTGTGTCCTTGCTGGGGCAAGTGTGTCACTGGGCTTTGCGGTTTCAAAAGCCTAAGCCAGATGCTGCTTGTGGATGAGATAATGCTCTAGTGCCACACCTGTCTGCTTGCTGTTGCCACACTCCCTTCCGTAGTGACAATGGACTCACCTCCAAGACCATCAGCAACCCCCAGCTAAATGCTTTCATTTATAAGTTGCCTTGGTCATGGTTTTGTCATGGCAACAGAAAAGTAACTAAGATAGCTTCTAAGTCTATTGTTATTACTCAAAGGTAAATGCTTTTTGTGCAGGTCCCATGGTCCTTCTCTAGGTACCTCCTCTTCGTGTGTCAGGGGTGTGCACCCGCCTATTGCGGTACAGGGAATGGAACCCAGAGCACTGGACATTCTAGGCAAATGCTGTACATGGAGTGATAACCCCACTCCTCCCCCTTTAGACAGTGTCTCACTAGACACCTCCGGCTGTCCTGGAACTCGCTATGGACCAGGCTGGCCTTGAATTCACAAAGGTCCGCCTACTTCTGCCTCCTGAATACCGAGATTTGAGTGCTGGGATTAAACGTGGTGTACTCCACCATGCCCAGCTGGCCTTGAACTTCTGATCCCCCTCCTACTGACTCCCAAGTCCTGGCATAGGAGATGTTTACCACCATGACCAGCTTTACACATTCCTAGGGGCTCATACCTAAGGCTTCATGCATTTCAGCTAAGTACAGTACTAACTGACCCATTTTAACAATTAAAAGCAGTTTTGTTTTTTTTTTGAGATAAAAGTCATGTGATATAAAATGAATCATTTTGTGTTTTTTGAAGGTGTGTGGGAGAGTGGAGCTTGCTAAGGGTGCAACCCAGGACCTGGGACATGGCAGACAAGCCCTCTCTGTCCCCCACAGCTGAGAACTAAACCCATGGCCCCACTCATTCCAGACAAACACTCTTATCATGGACCCATATGCCTAGCCCAGGTCTTTTTTTTTTTTAAACTGCTTTTAATGTTTCTGACTCCATCTTGTCCATCCCCCCTGGTGTGGCATGTCAGAGCTGTCAGGTGGCTCCAATTAGTTACCAGCTTACTCTCAAGCTCAACGTTCCTGCCACTACTTGTCCAGGGAAGGGCATGGGATTATCTAAAGCAAGCATCTCAGGATGTTAGGGCTGTGAGATGGGAGGAAAGATGAGACACCAACCTGCTCTCAGGCTCTAGTTTGCAGCAGATAGCAGCCAGGGGGAAGAAGGCTGGGGGGCAGTCTGTTGGGACAAACTTCTCCCAGAAAAGCTTGACATTGAGGCCAAAGTCCAGTGTGCGGGGCAGGCAATCAGGATCAGCATACACCTGCCCAATGATCTGCAGGCAAGAAGACAGTTGGTCAGGAGGGTCCACAGAGGCCGCAGATACATGGTAGGAGAAAGGGGTGCTCTTATAGACAGAGAAGCAGGAGTAGCGAAAACCTACTCTAGAGGGCAGCCTCATGTCCCCATCTCTCTTCATCTGGCTAATCTAGACCTCTCCATGCAATGGGAATCTGGATGCTGAGGAGGGTTTAGAAGAGGCCTCCCTGCAGCAGAAGCAATGTTTGTAATTAGTACCCAAAAGCTGGAAATGTCCATTTATCCCACCCTGCACATGTCCCTTTGTAGCCCTTTGTCCTCTACAAGATGAAGGGCTGGGTTTGATTAATGTCTGAAGCCCTTTGGCATCAGCTTAATTTTCTGTAGATGAAAGATATTCTATTGCTGTCTATCAAAGGAAGAAATTTTGTTAAAAAACTTTCATTATTTTAACCATTGTTTGACTTTACTTTCCCATTCATAACTTTGTAGGCATCACAAATGCTTTCTAATGTGTCTTACTTGACTAAGTGCTTTGAGAGATACTTGACTAAGTGATTGAGAGATACTGCCTAACTACTGATTTATGGCAAACTATTTACTTTTAGGAGAGAAGCCCAGATCTGAGCAGGGAGGGCTGCTAGGGCCTCTGAACCAGAGCTTACCTCACAGAGAACAATCCCAAAAGAGAAGACATCCACGGTCTCATCATAGCTCTTGCCTTGGGGAAGAGAGGAAAGCAGGCTTAAGGTCAAATCTTTTACCCATTCTGCACTGGATCAAGCCAAGCCACAACCAAGAACTAGGGCTAGAACATCCCAAAGGCATCCCAAGATAGGCATTGCTTGGAAGTCATCTTTTCAGTCCTGGGTAGCCTGCCTTAGAGCTTGAAACACACATTACTCAGGATGTAATTGTATGGCATAAAGAACTGCAGCCAGGTTCTGGCTCATCTAGGCTTTGTCCATGAGCCAGCTGTAGGCTCACAAGCAAGCCACTGAAGGGTTGTTTGCAACCATTTTGGAAGCCTGGCAACCCACTGCTTTTCAAGAATGCAGGCCAGCATCCACCAGGGGGCACCGCACTTCATTTCTTGATCTGGAGAGGGTAGGCTACAGCTAGAGAGCACCCAATGGCTTGAGCCCTTAGCTACTGTTTGGAAACAAAAGCTAGTCAGATCTCACCTGATGCCCAGGATGGCATACTGCCACAGCTAAGTTTGGAAAGAAAGAATTTAAGAGGCCTGGTTTGGCCAAGGCTAAAAGATCATCCACCCCCTATCTCTGAGTGTCTGTCCCTATGACAGAGTTCCCCAGCTTATGGTACTCAATTTAAGATATGGCTCCTGTCTTGTCTCTGGCTCTTTTCCCTCCAGGGATTCAGAACTCACCATTCAGCATCTCAGGGGCCATCCAGTAGGGGTTTCCTACCACAGTGTAGCGCTTCTTGCGGTCACTCTTGCGTAAGGTACGTTTCTTGGTGGTTGCCTTCTCTACTGGGGGCCTTTTCCTCTCTTCCACTATAAGACGTGACAGCCCAAAGTCTGCTACCACCACTGTCTTGTCCTGACAGGACAAGGGCAAGGTCAGGACCTGGGAGGACATTCTCTAGCCTGTCCCTGGGGTGTGGGCATAGGTGAGAAAGGCCACTGATGGGGGAGTGAAGTTAGATAGCAAAGGAAGGCCACACAAGAGAGCTCTACAGAGAGGCAATGGCTGGGCCTTCTGGGTGTTTTTCTGTCAGTCTGGTATCTGCCCCCAGCAGAGTCTAAGCTAAAGAGGGAGGAGTCCCAGAGAGGCTGCTCTGGGAGCCTTTAGAGTGCAATTCAGGTAGGTCAGGATTGCTTATGTGTGTCTTCAGCCCTTAGTCTTGTTCTTAAAAAGGACTTATGGTTGCCACAATAGGTTAAGAGAAAAGGTCAGGCAAAGGACTGGGAAGAGCTGGGGAGTAGTCATGTGAAAAGGGGTTAGGATTATTCTATACTGGCTCATAGGGAAGTCAGCAGGAGACACAACATTGGAACAACTATAACTGAGGGCCATGGGAGTAATGGTGGCCTCAAACTGGCTACTGCACCCTCAGGGTATTGCAGGTGTCAATGTTGTAAAATGGGATCAGCAACCTGTTATAAGGCAAGACTGGGTAATAGAGACAAGGGATTCTGCCCCTATTCCCACCCAAACCCCTGACACACTAAGTTAGTGTAAGGGATTGAGTCCAGGGCCTTCTGCCTGCCAGACAAGCAAGCTAATCCTTTCTAATAAAATGATTTCAAGGATTGCTTCTGGGGAGAGGGGGGTAAAATTGTTCCTGCATGTGTGCACGAGTCTGAGAGCTTCCAGAAGATGGGGGTGGGCAAAAGGTACTGGAGGTAGCAGAAACCCTGAAATAGAAGCCCTTAGATGGTGTGTCTGGTCTAAAGCCAGAGGGATGGCCCCAAGCAGCTCAGGCCAACAGTAGGACGTACCAACTTGATGAGACAGTTGTGTGAGTTCAGGTCTCGGTGGATGATGCACATCGAGTGTAAATATGCCTGCAACAGAAGCAGGAGCCGTGGAGTCAGTGAGTCAGACAGACCCTGTTCTCCAGGCCATGCCTGTCCGGCTTCCCCTCCCCCACCAGAGCCATGCTAGCGTCTCCCTGGCCAAGCCTGTTCAGCTTACCATCCCCACCCACAAGCCTTGCTTGGGTCCCAGCACCAGCAGAAAGCGGCCAGCTCCTGCCCAGGTTTCCCCTACAGTCTCCAACTTGACTGGCCTCTGAGCCCCCATCCTCTTTACTGAGATCGAGGCAATCTAAAGTGAGCACCCTCAAACCCACTGTTCCTCCTTCCTCCTGCTCCTCCAGTGTCTGGCTTTCAGCCACTTTGGGTCTTTCCTGTCTGTGATGGGGAAGAAATGACCTCCTGACTCACCTCCCCGGAGACTCCATCTTTCTTCTGTCTACTTTAGGCCCTCCCTCTTCCTGCCCAAATGTTTCTAAACTAGTTTTGCTAGACATTCCCTTGCCACTCTTAGAAGCATTTTCCTTTCTCCTGTCAATGTGGAAGGTGACACTGTTCCCTTCCGTACCCCCCTGTAGTTCTTCCTCACTGTTCTCAGGCCCAGAGAGCTCTTCCTATAGCTGTAACACATGGCCTGGCTGCCTGCCAACCCTTTCCTCAAAGGCTGTCTATACCTCTCCATGCTCCCCTGAGACGCCTGTGTGTTTGAGTTTCCCTCCCAGCCTCCTCAGGGTCAGCCCTTTCAAAGTCTTTTTTTTTTAAGGGTTTTCAAGACAGGGTTTCACTGTGTAGTTCTGGCTATCCTAGAACTCAGTTTGTAGACCAGGCTGGCCTTAAACACAAGAGATCCGTCTGCCTCTGCCTCCCAAGTGCTGGGATTAAAGGCATGTGTCACAACTGCCCAGGACAAAGTCATCTATTCATGTGCTGGGCAAAGTGCTGCCTGTATACCTCTTTTTTCCCACAGCTCTAGCTGCCCCTTCTCTTCAGATAACTAGGTGATCATCCACAAACTCCTGTTTAAGAGATGATGGGAAATTCTGCTGACAGATCAACCTCCACAGGCAACAACTACAGCTCTCCCAAACCTGCCCCTAACCATCACTGTTTGGTAAGAGGCATCACCATTCTAAGGGTCATGAACTACCCGACTGCTATCCTTACAACCTCAACTGCCAACCAGTCTCTCCATTCTGACTCCACCCTGCCTCCCCACTGCCATTAGCTTAATTACACAAACCTGAGATGTTTCAGTGGCTTCCAACCAATTCTCTGCCTAAGGCTTCCTCAACTCCACCCTAACACCTTGACCAAAGCCCAGTTCTGGGCACACCCCCCTTGTCTTTCTGATGACTTACAAAGTATAGAATCCTTAGCTTGACACACACAGCTCCTTACCTGCCTCCAGCCTCCAGCTCCAGCCTCACACTGTGTGAGCCCCCATGTGAGGAACAATGCTAAAATCTCAGGTGGAGGGGTCACACTGACAAGCTCAGGACCCCAACTCTGACCCTTTCTACCTCACTTTCAACTGGAAACAAAGGTTATTGGAGGAATGAACACATTCCCGGGTGGCAACTCTCAACACAGTGCCCGCCTTATGGAAGCATTCATTCCATTAGGACCCATCAGTAGTGAGGGTTACTAGACTCATTCCCATAATACACCCCGTTCATCCTCATCTCTCTTCCCAGGTCTCTGCTGCCGTCATTACTAAAACTTGGGGCCGCTTGGTCAACAGAAACTTCAATCTACTTCTGACTCACTCTTCAGAATTCCTCTAGAACTTGTTTCTTCCTCCTCCTCTTCCTCCTCTTCTAGGCAGTGAGGAACTGTGTTTATTCAAGGGCCCTCAGCACCCCAACACCTCTTTGGCAGCAAGGTCAGGGAACCTTGTGCTATGGTTTGCCTTGTTCATGTCTTGTTTGCTGTTAAAGAGATTTAGACTCCCTTCAGAATAGGATTGCTGGCTGAGAAGCAGTAGCTGGCCAAAATTTCCTTGGCATTGAAAGGAACTCAATAAGCAGCTGCTTGAATGTTCCAGCCCACATGATGGGTATCTGGCTTCCAGAGCAGCCTACAATCCCTGCACCTCACTTTACCCATGTGCGAGGCTTTGGGTATGACTCACCATTCCAGAAGAGATGCCTTTGGCAAACCTGACCTTCTGTTGCCAGGGGAACGGGTCCTGCAGGGTAGGAGAATGTCCATAAGAGATGTCCTCTCCAGCTCATGGTCTGGACTCCAGAGGTCAGCATGTGTGCCATAGAAACCTTCCAGTCCCTCCCAGTATACTCCTTTGAGGGCGAAGCAAGGTCCCTCTGACCTCAAGGTTCCAGGGTAATGGGCACAGGTTTCCCTCTGATAACCCACCAAGGCTCTTCATGACTATGGGATCATGTGCTCACCACATTGCGCAGGAAGTCCTTCAGTGTGCCCCCCTCAATGTACTCTGTCAGCAGATTCAGCTTCTTGTCCTTGTACAGAACACCAATGAACTTGAGCACATTAGGGTGGTCTAGGCTTCGCATCACTTTCACCTGGGGGTGTGGGAGGGGGAGAAGACCATCATACAAATGGAACAGCCTCACAGGTTTTACACATTGGGTCTTGCTTTTCTAGGAGGTGCTCTGGGAAACTAGGGTAAGAGAGTCCAGGAATGAGATAAAGGCCTGTGGTGACAGAGTAGGAAGCGACACCTGGACCACTGGTGTCCCCAACTGCAGCTCCTTAAGGTGGGAGGGGCAGTAGAAACTAGTCGTTGATGGGATGGGGTATCTGTTCTCTGGAGTCCCACTTCAGGGTGTTGGTGGTGATCATAGCAACATGCATTAAACTGGCATGTTCAGACCCATCACCCCCATAACCTGAATGGCATCCTTACAATGGCCTGTACTGTCTTTAGTAAGTGTCTTCTGAACAGATACACTAATTTAGAAGGGACTCCCCAGCCCCACTCATTTTCTTCCTTATTTATTTATTATTAATATTTTTGGTTTTTTGAGACAGGGTTTCTTTGCATAGCACGAGCTGTCCTGGAACTCACTTTGTAGACCAGGCTGGCCTCAAACTCAGAGATCTGCCTGCCTCTTTAAAGGCATGTGCCACCACCACTACCTGACTTCCTTCTTCCTTCCTTCCTTCCTTCCTTCCTTCCTTCCTTCCTTCCTTCCTTCCTTCCTTCGATTGAGACAGGGTTTCTCTGAGTAACAGCCCTAGCTGTACTGGAACTAGCTCTGTAGACCAGGCTGGCCTCAAATTCATAGAGATCTGCCTGCCTCTGCCTCCTGAGTGCTGAGATTAAAGGTGTGTATCACTACCACCCAGCAAATTTTTATTTTTAAAAGATTTATTTATTTAATATGCACTGGTATTTTGCCTGTATATACTGTGTGAGGGTGTTGGATCCCCTAGAACTGGAGTTACAGACAGTTGTGAGCTGCCATGCGGGTGCTGGGAATTGAACCTGGGCCCTCTGTAGGATGACTTAACTGCCGAACCATCTCTCCAGCCTCCTCTTTAATTTTTTTTTTTTTTTAAAAAGACAAGGTCTTTCTACACATCTTTGGATTGGAGCTCACTATGTAGACAAGGCTGGCCTTGAACTCAGAGATCTGCCTGCCTCTGAGAGTTCTGGGATTAAAAATGTTCATTACCATACCTGGATCTCCCCTTATGCTTTAAAATAATGGTTGAGGGCTGGGGAGATGGCTCAGAGTTTAACAGCACTGGCTGACCTTACAGATGACCCTGGTTCAATTCCTAGCACCCACTGTCTATAACTCTAGTCCAGTGGGATCTGATGCCCTCCTCTGGTGTGCATACATACATCCAGACAAAACATCCATACATATAAAATAAACAACAATAATAATAATAATAATAATAATAATAATAAAAGAGTGAGACAAAAATCAACCTTCAGTTCTTTAAAAAAATAAAATAGTGTTTGAAACTAAATTTCTCTTTTTCTCTTCATCCTTTCCCTCCTCAACCACATCCCTGTTCTTTGTCTCTCCCCTCCCCTCTGTCTCAATGGAACCAAAAGCCTTGTGCCTGCTGTCCTGGCACCCCATTACTGAGTCACTTCCTAGCCCAACTGTCATTTATTTATAATTTGTTTTCTGTGTATGACTGTTTTTGCCTTCATATATGTATGTGTACCACGTGCGTGCCTGGTGCTGGAGAATCTCAGTGTGGGCATCAGATCCCCTAGAACTGGAGTCAGGGATAGTTGTGAGCCACCATGTAGGTGCTGAGAACAGAACCCAGGTCCACTGCATGAACAAATGCTCTTAACTGCTGAGCCAACCCTCCAGCCCCTCCCCGCTTTAATTTTCTATTCTGAGACTACGTTGTGTTGCCTAGGCTAGCCTTATACTTCCAATCCTCCTGCCTCAGCCCCCTGGGCAGCTGGAATTACAGAACTAGGCCACCAGGTCTGGCAGCTAAGCTTTCTTTTGCAAAAACAAAACAAAACAAAACAAAAAAAACTTGTTTTAAGTTTCTCCCTTTTGCAACAGAGACAACAAACTTCCCACACTGACATTTCACTTTTATTTTTGAACAGGGTCTTATTGCCACATATGGTCTGGGTTTGCTCTTGGGCTCACATGAGCCTCTTGCTTTGTTGCTATGTGCAGGTCTGATGGAAAGTCCAACCCCATTTCTCACCTCAGTCAGGAAAGTCTTCTGTGTTTCCTCATCGCAACGAATTAACTCCTTCATGACCATCACTTTGCCTGTGGCTTTGTGAGTCACCTACAGGAAGGGCAAGTGTTAACAGTGCAGAGACCAGAGAGTTCTGGAGAACTGTGAAAATCTGTGGGCCGAGGGAGTAGCTCAGTGGTAGAGAACTTGGCTAGCATGCTCAAGGTCCTGGGATTGACCTCCAGCACCAGGGGGAAAAAAAAAGAAAGAAAAAGGGGTGGGGGTGGGGCGGGGTGGGGGGAAAGCAAAGGAAATCTTTGTGGTATCCCCTATTCCTTGGAGGACACACTGAGCCACACCAGACTGCCCAGAAAGCATGTGTAGAGGACAAAGCAGGGGACAAAGGGGACTCAGGAAGGACACGTGTCTTCTCCCCTAGAACGCTGGGCATGCAAAAAGGAAAGCCAGGACTCTAGAAAAGAAGACTGGGTAAGGACAGAAGGGTGCACTGCCAAGCCAAGCAGGGGTTTTGCTCATCTGGCACAGGAGTGAGTCCCCTGGGTTAACCGAGTCTGGGGGCAAGGGTGTCAGTGCCACAGACATGCACCAGGGAGCTGGGTGGGTCAGAGGTGAGCCTTCCAGCCCTGCTATTTGGAAAGCTGAGTTACTAGGCTTACCTGACCCCCCCTCCCAGCTCTCAGCAGAGGAGGAGGAGAAAAAGAGAGAAAGGTTAGTTCCTGAGTTCATCAGGGTTATAGGAGCCTTTAACCTTGTAGCATGCCCAACCCTGGGGCCTATGGGCACCTAACACATCCTCACTGACTGGTGACATGAAAGTCAGGCACGTGAATCTTAACCTGGGTTTCCAGAGCCCGCGCTTACTACAACAGCAATGCTGCTCTTAGGTGGTTGTGTAGGGACAGAAAGGGCACCTCGGACACCATCACTTAGAACCAGGAAGGCCAGTGTCCTATAGGTTTGCAGTGTGGCATTGTAAGGGAAAAAAAAAAAAAAGGTAACAAGGCCAGCGAGATGGCTTAGCAGGCAAAGGAACTTGCTGTACAAGCTTGATGACCAGATTTGGATTCCCAGAACTCAGGTAAAGGTAGGAGGAGAGAGCAGACTCCTCACAGTTGTTCCCTGGTCTCCATATGTGTGCCATGGTACTATGGCATGTATGTCCCTACACAAACATCATATACACAACAAAACATAAAGAAAAAATAAAGGAAGATGGTGGTAGCAGAAAAGTCAGCAGCAGCTGCTACCTGTGCTCACCTTGATGGCCTGCCCAAAGAAGCCCTTCCCCAGGACCTCCCCATGGATCAGATCACAGGGCCGGAAGATCTGCTGTGAGTAGCTGCTGGAACAGCGTAGGGATTCAGAGCGGCTGATGTCACGACTGAGGAGCAGGGGCTCCTTGGGGGAGCTAGGGCCAGGAGACTTGGAGATGCTGTTACTGCGCCTGAGGATGAGGAAAAGATGAGAGCAGGAGAGGCAGTCTTTAGAGACTAGGCAAGACACAACTAGAGGATGCTCAGGTGTATCTGTCATTGCAGAGTTTGTAGTTTAGATGGTATCACGGGGGGAAGGAGGCTCACATCAGACAAATGTGCTATTTGGGAGCTGCAGACAGTATAAATCATAGTAAAAATACATTCAAAATGGGAAATCTGGAGACTAGAGGTAAAGCTTAGTGTTCTGCCTAGCATGTTTGCTGCCCTGGATTCCAGAGCACCTAGAACTTCAAAGTGCGTATATATCGATCGACCAAGGAGTTCACATAGACGATTAACTAAAGTCTACTAGCTTACGATACTGCAGACGTAACAGCACTGTAGACAGCAATCCACTCCTGTTTGATTCAAGGTACCATACGGTGACAGAAGGCTCCATCCACAAAAAAGGGCAAATAGCATTTTAGATCCAATTTTGAAAAAATCTGTATCTGCCTATATTGCTTACATTTTAAGTAACGAACACGTGATTTTTATGGCAATAAAGCCACTATATTTGCATTTGCAAAAGCAGCCAGTTATAGTAACAGTAACTGGTGACTTGTTCTTCGACTTGACACTGTAGGCCGACCCTGTCCTGCACTGCCAGCTTGCTTGCCCTTACTCTTCTCTGTGCTGCCTCACACTTACCATGGCCACAGCACACACAAAGTGAGCTGCCTTTTCCTGTGCAAGGCTCTTCAAGTTATCTGAGCAGCTCTCCAGTGCTTTGTCTCTACTAACTCAGTCATGCTGGCCAAGGCCAAGAGGCTGTCAGGAGTGATCAGTGGGGAGGTCGTGTTTCCAACAGAAGCCAGACAACAAGGACCTGACCAATGAAGCTCATCTGGGCAGGGAGTGGAAAACGAATCTGGTTCCTAGTTATTCTAATAGCATGTCACATTTATGGAGTGCTGACCCTGCTACTATACAACCTCATCTCCTTTGCCACTTTTAACTCTTAGAGAGCCAAAGAGACAGATAACTTTTATCGAAACCCCATCACAGATGCAGAAACAGGAAAAGAGATAAAATGAATGTTATGGATATTTCTGCCTGAGAACACAGTACTCCTGACTCTGGTCTTCTAAGTTGCCTACTTGGGGCTCACACACAAGATAACTATTGCCCTCCACAGGCTTTGCCAGCTTTGGGTATGGGGGGTCTTTGTCCCCAAGTCTTAAAACACCTGTGTTTGACAGGGCACAGTTAGTGCCTTTAACCCAGCCCTCAGGAGGCAGAGACAGACAGATCTCTCTGAGCTTGAGGCTAGCCTGGTCTATAGAGTCCCAGCTTAGCCAGGGCTACCATAGTAAGATCCTGTCTCAAAAACAACAAAAGGCTGGGGAGATGGCTCAGTAGTTAAGAGTACTGGCTGCTCTTCTAGAAGACCAGGCTTCAATTTCCAGCACTCACATGGCAGCTCACAACTGCCTGTAACTTCAGTTCCAGGGAACCTGACACCTTCACACAGATACACATGCAGGCAAAACATGAATGCACATGGAATAAAAATAAATTATTAAAACAAAAACTAAACCAACCCCAATAATGCTGCTCATCCCTATCTGTTTATCTCTTTTCTGAGACAGGGCTTCTCTGGCTGTAGCCCTGGCTGTCTTGGAACTATCTCTGTAGACCAGGCTGGCCTCAAACTCAAAGATCTGCCTACTTCTGCCTCCTGAGTGCTGGGATTAAAGGTGGGTGCCACCACCATCTGGCATTTGCTCATCTCTTTCTTTTCTTTCTTTCTTTCTTTCTTTCTTTCTTTCTTTCTTTCTTTCTTTCTTTTTTCCGAGACAGGATTTCTCTGTGTAGCTTTGGAGCCTATCCTGGCACTCGCTCTGTAGACCAGGCTGGTCTCCAACTCACAGCGATCCACCTATCTCTGCCTCCCTAGTGCTGGGATTAAACGTGGGTGCTCATCCTTTCTTCACCATTTTTTTTTTTTTTATACTTACTTGGCCCTATTTGTTTTTGTTTCCAGCTATCAGCCCCACATTTCCCCCATGTTGGATTTCAAATATTTTTGACATTACAATTTCCTGTTTAGTTTATTTTTTTGTTTTCCTGAGACAAGAGTTTCTTTGTGAAAGCCTCACCCTCCCTGGGGAGCAGAAATGGGATGGGATAGGGGGACAGTGGGGGGCAGGGGAGAAGGGGAGGGAGAGGGAACTGGGATTGACATGTAAAAGGAAGCTTCTTTCTAATTTAAATTAAAAAAAGAAAAAGAAAAAAACGTTTCTTTGTGCTGCCTTGCCAGTCCTGGAGCTAGCTCTGTAGACCAGGCTGGCCTCAAACTCATATAAATCTACCTGCTTCTGCTTCCTGAGTGCTGGAATTAAAGGTGTGTACCACCACCACCCAGCTCTAACTTGAATTTAATGGCTAGAAACCGATCTTCTGTTTTGGTGTGTGCACCTGTGCACATGTCAGACGGAGAGAGAACGTCTGTGAGCATATATGTAGGTGTGTGCACGCATGCACACTCCTGTACACATGCAGAGGCCAGCAGAGGGCATCACGTGTTCTCACTTTCCACCTTATTCCCTTGAGTGATCTCTCCTTGAATCTGGAGCGGGGCTGGCAGCCAGTAAATCCCATTAATCCTCCTGTTTCCATTCCCCTACAGTGCTGGAGTTTCAGGAATGTATACAGCCATGCATGGCTTTTTACATGGGTACTAGGGATCTAAGTTCTGTCTGCTTAGCAAGCAGTCTGAGCAGTCAGTCCCAGCCTGATCCTCCTCTTTGTTTTGAAACACCATTTTACACTGTAGTCCAGGCTGGCCTTGAACTCATGACAATCTTCCTGCCTCAAAGCCTCTGAGAGCTGAGATTACAGCTCAGAGCAATGCTTTTTTTTTTTTGGAGACAGGGTTTCTCTGTGTAGCTTTTGGAGCCTATCCTGGCACTCGCTCTGGAGACCAGGCTGGCCTCGAACTCACAGAGATCCGCCTGCCTCTGCCTCCCAAGTGCTGGGATTAAAGGCATGCGCCACCAACGCCCAGCCGAGCAATGCTTTTTTAAAATTTTTTTTTTTTTTTTTTTTTTTTGAGATAGAGTCTCACTATGTAACCCCAACTAGTGTACACTTACGATTCTCCTGCCTCAGCCTTCCATATGCTGGGATTACAGAAATGCACTACCACACCAACCTTTGGACTCTCTGATTTCTAAGGAAACCTAGTAGACAGTTTCTATGCGTACACAGAAACCCTGTCTATGACCTGTGAATCCCACAGGGTAGCTGGGCCAGCACAAGTCTCAGATCCTTCCCTGGCCTGCTGGTTCCCTAATGCTGCTGGCCTCCAAAAGCCAGCATAGTCTCTGCAAGATAAGACAATAAACAGGACAGGCGGGACAGTAGCAGCACCTCAGAGAACGTCTCCTCAGTGTCCCCTCCTGATTCTCCTTGGTGTCCAGGGTGCTGAGTGTGTGAGAGTGTCCAGTACTCTGCATGTGGGGAGAAAGCCGGGTATCTAGCCGCAGCTGGTCCAGGCGCTGGGGGACAGGGTCATGTTCGATCAGCAGCTGAAGGGTCTGGCTTGTCTGGTTAATCGCATCCTCCACCTATGGCCAACAGCAGTGTAAGGTTGGTCTCTACAACCTGGCCTTCCCCAGGCTACCTACTGCCCACCCAAACAGTCTTAAAAGCACCGTGTAGCCAATGTTCAGTTTGGTGAGTGGTGGCCTCTAGCTGCCCCTGGTTAGCATCTTGTCACCTCCCCACCTATCAGCCCATTTCTACTCCCCTGGAAATCTATTAGGTGGACCCAGAAGGTCACTATAGTTGTCACAGGCTCAATGCTAAGATGGGCTGGCATAGGAAAAAATAAAGGGCACAGCCAGCTCTTCTAGGAGGCCTGTTCTATGTACCACCCCCTCACAAGACACACTGGACACAAACTGTGTACCTCCTCTACTTGGAGAGTGCGGACAGGGGTCCCATTGATCTCCAGGATGCGGTCCCCAGGGTGGATGGCATTTCGGTTATTGGGACTGATGTGCATCCGGTTGACCCTAAAGATGGGTTGGAGTTAAGGCAGGGTAAAAGCTCACCTGACCACTTGTACCAAGTCCCAGGCTGTCATAACTCTCAGGACACCCAAATGAAAACACAGTACCCATCCCAGAATGCTTCCTCTCAATGATGGACACTGTCACTTACCTCTTAGCCTAAGCCAGAAACCTGGACATTGTCCCCATTTGGAGTTCCCTCAAATCCCTCCCTTCTTTCCCCAACCCCCACCCACTTCTGAGAATCCTGCCTTCTCTCCATCACCATAGTTACCAACATCTCTCTCCTCGATCACTGTAGGGACCTCTTAGGCCTTTCCTCTTTCCTCTCCAACCTCCACACCAGTGATCCTTCCAAATGTCAATCTGGCTGTATTATCTTGCTGCTTAAAGACCTTCATGGATCTACCAGACTTTCACAGTCAAGGCCCTCCATGATTAACAGCCACTTGGGCTACTCTCTCAACTTATACACTAAACAGTCCCTGACACCTACCTCTGGAGATAATTAGTCTCCCTCTGCCATGAATACAATTCCCTCTTTTTTATTTAATGAAGCTACAGAACAGCTCTCATCTTTCCCTGATGTCAACCCTAGTAATCGCTCACTTACACTGTAAGATCTAGCCTCAGTCAGTATAGACAGGGCTCTCTCTCCTTCTCCATCAGCCATCATGAGGTGAGCAGCTGTGCCACACACTCCCTGCCATGATGCTTGACCTCAACACAGACCCACAGGCAAAACGAAGCTGGGTATTACATGGACACTGTCTCTCCTCTGATCTTTGGATGAGACCCAGGGAAGGATCTTATTCTCTTTGGGGTCATAGACCCCATTTTCTTCATCCTCCATTCATATATGCAACCAATAAAAAAACAACCAGTGATTTATTAACAGCAGGCCCTCAAACTCAGCACTGAACAAGACAAAGCAAGCTCTTTTTGGAGTTTATGTTGGAGCAGTCTCTTAGGGTTTCTACTGCTGTGAAGAGACACCATGACCATGGCAACTCTTTTTTTGTTTTTGTTTTTGTTTTTTTGAGACAGGGTTTCTCTGTGGCTTTGGAGGCTGTTGTCCTGGAACTAACTCTTATAGACCAGGCTGGTCTTGAACTCACAGAGATCCTCTGCCTCTGCCTCCCGAGTGCTGGGATTAAAGGCGTGCGCCACCAACGCCCAGCCCACAGCAACTCTTATAAAGAAAACATTTAATTGATGGGGCCTCACTTACAGTTCAGAAGTTTAGTCCATTATCATCATGGCAGGAAGCATGGCAACACATACTCAGACATGGTAGTAGAGAGGTAGCCAAGAGTTCTATATCTGGATCAGCAGGCAGAAGGAAGAGAGAGAGAGACTAGGCCTGGCTTGAGCTTCTGAAACCTCAAAGCCCATCCCCAATTTCCTCCCACAAGGCCACCCTTCCTAATGCCACTCCCTAAACATTCCAACTATCACAATTAGGGAGGACAGATGGCAATCAAGCTGATACACATCCATCAAGCCAGATAATTTCAACAGGCAAACATGATCTGAAGCCTGATACTTGTCAGCTGAGACAGCAGCCTTAGGTATTTGGAAGGAAGCAACACAGGCAGAAGAAAGTGCTAAGGTCAGGAGAGAGGTGGCAGTGAGGATGGAGGGAACTCCGTGAGTTCTGAGCCCCATGAGGATTACCAGTGGACTCGAACCATGAGCCTCTGCTGCAAGGCTCTCAAAACACTTACTCTTTCACTTGCACGTTGGTGGCATAGTTAGAAGAGGCACTTTCCACGGACACGGAGAAACCACGTCTGCACTCGGTGGTGGCTGGCATGGAGATGAGCGTGACAGAATAGGGCAACTGGTCCTGGACAGACTCCGTAGACAGCTTTTCAAACATGGGTGCCAGCACCACCTCATTGTGGCACTTCCCACTGGGGAGAGGGGCACAAAGGGAGCTGAAATCCTGCAGGCCAACCTGCAAGTCCCCAGCAACCACTGTATCACGTGGCTTGAAGCAACATTCCCAGTCTCACCACTATTCTCTTTGCTATGAGTCTTGATGGCTGTTCAGTATTCTCTCTGCTGCTGTCCCAACTTGTCACCCAAGAGAATACTGGGAGGAACCCTGGCCTGGAGGTAAGATGGGCTGGGTTTTCTTGCTCTGCTTGACTCACAGTAAGAATCTTGTCCTAGACTCTTGATTCCTCCCAGGGCCCCAGCAAACTTCTTCTTTTTTTTTTTTTTTTTTTTTTTTTTTTTTTTTTTTTTTTTTTTTTTTTTTGTTTTTTGAGAGAGGGTTTTTTCTGTGTAGCTTTGGGGCCTATCCTGGCACTCGCTCTGGAGACCAGGCTGGCATCGAACTCACAGAGATCCGCCTGTCTCTGCCTCCCGAGTGCTGTGGTTAAAGGCGTACGCCACAAACGCCCGGCATCAAACTTCTTTTGTTATCCAAGACAGTTGGATAAAGAGAGATGGGTGAACTCTGGAGTCTTTCCTTTAATGTGAGGCTGCTCCTAAGAGGGCACTTCCTAGCTATTTTCTCCCTCTAGCAGGATTCCAGGACAGAGTGAAGTCATGTGACAGGTCAGGATGGAGGGCAGAGTGACCCCAGCCAATCGCCTTCATCCAGCTCCTGTGCTCCTGTCCCACTTTCCTGGCTGCTATTACTGGGGAGGACACCTGGGGACATCTTACCAGTAGAGTGTAGCATGCTGCACCAGGGCATATGCATCCCCATCCTCAATGATCACCTTGCAACTCATGCAGGCAAAGCACTCTGGGTGGTATTTAAACTCCCCAGCCACCTGTGAGCAGAGGGGAAGAGCACAGAAGGAAGAAAAAGTGAGCTATCACTTTTATTGGAGTGGACGGATTAGTGGTGGTGAGCGGCCTCCATCAGGGATGTGCTGACAGCAGCCACCAAAATCAACTCTTTCCAAGTAAGGATCTGCAGATCCCAGTCAAGATCCAGGCTTTCAGTTGCTGCACTAGAGCTCCTGTGGAAGTGACAGGTGGATGTCTCCTGCTGTTTCTGACACTACAAAGAACTGCTGGCCTTGGTCACAAGAACATGTCCCCTGAGGTAGTCACTCCGGCTGCGAAGGCTCACCATTCCTCCAACACAGGGCTGGCAAGTCTGTCTTTTGATTGAACCACATTGCATAGGATAGTTGTAGGCAGCAGAACCTCTCTCTCCCAGCCCACTCTGCCAGCCCTCTGATTAACTGATCAGAACCTGGGTACATCCTCTTCTCAACCTGTCACCCTGTCCTTTAAGGCTTGCACCTCACTCCTGTCTACCCGACCACTCCCAGAAGTGTATTGCAAAGTCTGAGGATATAATAGACATTATACGGCTAAGCTGCCATGTGTGGGTTGAGCTCACTGAGAAACTGGCTCTGGAAGTGGGGCTGCCTGCCTGCTCCCATTTCAGACCTAAGCATATTTGTCTCCAAGTGTCTTCCAAGATCCCTTGGCTGGAGATGGGCTTGCTCCCCTCGCTCTGACTTGTGGGGCGAGGGGGGGGGTTGGCAACAGAGCTCAAGGACAAGACTATCCTGAGAACAGAAGGTTAAATCACTCAACAGAGGTTACTGCTGTTATTTCTCGGTATATGATGCAGAAGGATTTTTATAGAGCAGTTGGAAGTTCCCTGGGGTGCCTATCTATGGAAAGAAAGCTCAATCTAGAACGCTGACTTCTTCCAGTTTCTGCTGGATGTTGTACACACCTTTCTGTTATTTGTTCTTTTCTTGGAAGCTGAGGGGATGCTCTGCTCTGGCCAGGAGCCTCTAATCACTGAGGAGTGTCATTTAGGAACTGTAGCTGGCTCTCACTGAGTCCCAATCATTCTGCTGGGTGTTTGTGAGCCTCTGATTTGATGAGGCCACCCCAGTGGTGTCTGCTAGGAGTTAAGATGCCTGATATGATTGTTTGCTGTGGATCTGCTACATCCTGCCAGCTGCCACACTACTCACGCATTTACTTTTGCTTGCCATATACTTAATAAACTCACTCACTAGAAGCCAAGCATGGCCAACACAGACCACGGAAGAACAGAGGGAAGGCAAATCCAGCTTTTAAGAAGGGCTTAACAGGCACTTGTAGTTGAAGGAATGATAAAGGACAGACCCTTGCTGATGAAAAGCCCAAATGATGACTGACCACCGGGGACTGGGAGGGGTGAAGGCAGGGGCTCACTCACCATGGCAGGCCCTGTCATAAGCAGAGAGCACCCGTGGCAGAATTCTCCAAACTTGGCCCAGTAATCCTTGTGGCAATAGAGTTTTCCATCCTTCTCATAGTACCAGTTGGTGAGGGACTCCTGGCATTCTGAACACCTGCAGGGCCAAAAAAGAAACGCTACTGGGTCCCCAGAACAATCCACAGCTGGTCCTTGGCTCCCACTTCAATGACAACATGGGCACTCCTCTCCTCTTTCAAAGACTGGATGGGGGAAAGCTCAATGTCCTCCTGAGGAAAACTGCTTCAGAGCTGTAGATCGAACATGGCTCCAGATCCCGCTGTGCTGAGTTGCCTGCCCCTGTGAGCAGATGCTTTGGGTCCAGGAATCCTGTGAGCAGCTGTGAAGACCAAAGAACCCTCCCCTAGAAAAATGCACACAGTTCAGGTGTGGGGCGTGTGGGTATCCCTCAAGTCCACACACGGCCCAGTTAAGAACCTTTGATCACCGGGTGGTGAATCTCTGAGTTTGAGGCCAGCCTGGTCTACAGAGTAAGATCCAGGACCAGCTAGGGCTACACAGAGAAACCTTGTCTCAAAAACAAAAGCAAATAAAGAATCTTTAGAGGCTGGAAAGATGGCTCAGTAGTTTAGAGCACTGGCTGCTCTTCCAGAGGAGCTGAGTTTAATTCCCAGCACCCACATGGCGGCTCACAACTGTCTGTAACTTCACTCCCAGGGGATCTGATACCTTCACTCAAGACATACATGAAGGCAAAACACCAATGCACATAAAATAAGAATAAATCATTTAAAAAAGAAGCTTTAATCTAGATAGATGTTTCAATGACCAACAAAATTTCAACCAACCCCAACTTCAAAACCAAGTCACATGACTCTGCTCTTTGTTTATTTTTCAAGACAGGGTTTCTCTGTGTAACAGCTCTGTCCTGGAACTCACTTTGTAGACCAGGCTGGCTTCGGACTCAAGAGATCTGCCTGCCTCTGCTTCCTGAGTGCTGGGATTAAAGTTGCCTGGCGATGGAAGGAAGGAGCTAAACACAAAAAAGTTTGTCACCAGGCTCAGCACTGACAGCATGTACTGCTCTTGCAAAGAGCAGTACGCCAGGGGCTCACAATTGCTCATCACCTCAGCAGTGGGAGGTCCGACACCTCTGGCCTGTAAGAGCACCACCTGCACTCACGTGTACATGCCTACACACTGATACACACCGTATAAACCGAGGACACAATGGCTCCAAGGCAGGGTTGAGGGGAAGGTTTTGTCATATGAGATATGAGGGAGAGTGTACAGCCAGAGGCATCTGGAACAGTCCAGGGCAGACAGTCAAAGTACTAAATTGAACATGGCCAGCAGACTGGACATGGTCATGAGGAGAGAGATGGGGAGATCAAGAGAAGACGACAAACAGACTATGGGCAAATGAGACCAAGAGAGAGGGGAAGAGAAGGACAAAGGAAAACATAGCTAAAATCAGGGTTCTAAGGGGATGAGAAGCTAGGGGAGGGAAACCCAGGAGCTGGAGTTTAGGGGAGGGGTGAGAGAGTACAGCTGAGAAGAGCCAAAGGTAGTTAGTTGTGATACTGAGTGAGCCTGGAGACCAGTGGGCTTTGGCATGCCATTGGGCACCACAGTTAGCCATTTATCCACAGTTTCTTTTGGATTGAATACATATACATTAAAATTAAAATAATTAAAATATTTCTTTTATGTGCATGTTTTGTCTACATGTCCATATGCATGCCCAGTGCCTAAGACTGTTATCAGACCCCCTAGAGCTGCAGTCAAGAGTGCTGGGAGCTGAACCCAGGTCCTCTGCAAGAGCAACAAGTGCTTTTAACCACTGAGCTGTCTTTCAAGCCCCAATAAAACAAAATCCAAACAAACAAACAAACAATTAAAAAACAAACAAAAAAACAAAACTTCATCTGGCTTGGTATTGGCGGTGCACACCTTTAATCCCAGCACGCACCTGGTCTCCACAGATAGTTCTAGGACTGCCAGGGCTACACAGAGACTATGTCTCAAAAGCAATATATATTTTTTAAAAATTTTCATACAAACATACATTGTATATACAAGCAGATTCCATGACTTCCCACACATGGTTTTATGAGGGGCTCAGATTGAGCCCAGAGCTTCATGAGTCCCAGGCAATCACTCTACACCAGTTCGGCAGAAACAGTAGCTTACAACTATTTATTGTGTTCATAAACATGGTGAGTGTGTGCACACACACGAGCTGCTCAGAAGACAGCTCTGTGGAGTTGTTTATCTCCTTCCACCTCTGTGTTCCAGGGACTGAAATCTGGTCAGGAGGCCTTTACCCATTGAGTTATTCTACTGGCCCTCAGCAGAGATTTTTTTTTAAATTAATTTTCGTCAGGAATGTTCACAATAGAACATTCCTTTAATCCCAGCACTTGAGAGACTGAGGCAGGATTAGATCTCTGTGAGTGTGAGACCTATATATGAGCTCCAGGAAGGCCATATGGTGAGGTCCTGTCTTTAAAATAATAATGATAATTCTTTCTTTCTTTTTTTCCCTTTTCTGAGACAAGATCACAAAAGCACAGTGCAGCGCCAGCGCAGACTCCAACTCCCGATTCTTCTGCCTCTACCTTCCTGCATTAACAAGCTAGGCCACCACACCTTGACTATTATCATTAATATTTTCTTTCTCTTCACTTTCATGAGACACTTCTATTATTTCTCACTATGTTGGTTAAACTGGCCTCAAACTACTTGACAAGATTTGAAAAACAAACAAACAAACAAACAAAAAAAGCCCATTTGATTGGAGCTGTAAATTTCAGAATAGAGAACACACAGACTTTTTTTTTGAGCCAGGGTTTCTCTGTGTAGCCCTGGCTATCCTGGAACTCACTCTATAGACCAGGCTGGCCTCAAACTCAGAGATCTGCCTGCCCCAATTCCTGAGTGCTGGGATTATAGGAATGTGCCACCACTGCCCGGCTACGATTTTAATATTGTAATTATCCAGAGTTGTTTTTTTTCTTTTCTTGACAATTTAAGGCTTTTTTCAAGTTTATTATACCTTTTTTTCATTTAAATGTGTAGACACTATATATAGATTTATTCATTTTGTGTGTGTTTGCCTTGATGTGTGCCTGTGTACCATGTGTGAGCCTGTGTACCATGTGTGTGCCTAGTACTTGTGGAAATGAGAAGGTATCAGATCTCCTGGAAGCAGCCAAGTGGTACTAGGACCTGAAACCTGGTCCTCCGCAAAAGCAAGAAATGCTGAGCCATCATTCCAGCTCCCATAAAGAGCTTTAAAAAAACAAACAAAAAAGACCCTCTAGTGTGATTTTATACTGATATGTGAGCTGCTTAACAAAGTCCGTAATAACAGATGTGTTTTCTATTGAGCTTGCAAAAGTCAGAATAAAAAGGGGGCGGGGCTTGAAAAAGTCTAGGTAGATACAGTAGACCAACACCTCAACCTTTGGATTCAACTAGAGGTTGAAAATGGAAATTACCATGAGCAATAATTTTGATAACAATCAGTCAATTTTTAATTAAGATTACAATTAGATCATATGATGAAATCTGTCAATTTCTTCCTTCCTTTCTTTTTTTTTTTTTAAAGATAGAGTCTCACTATGTAGCTCTGGCTGTCCTGGAACTCTCTCTGTAGACCAGGCTGGCCTTGAACTTACAGAGAACCACCTGCCTTGGCCTCTTGAGTGCTGGGATCAAAGGTGAAATTAGTTCATTTTCTTAGCCTTAGGAGTAATAGCTGTCACCTGGACTAGTTCAGTCAGTGCTGTGTGTTCTCAGTCTGTGTCTGCACTGGTAACCCCCCATCTCCCTTCTGAGCCTCCCACCACACAGCTCGGAGCCAGCCCCCTAGCCACCAGACAACATACTTCCTTTCTTTCTGTTAGACTCTTCTTTAGTAAGAGCTGAGTAATATAGTAAGACCTGAGATGGGTCTTACTATATTGCCCAGCCTGGTTCTGGGCCCAAGAAATCTTTCTGCCTAAACCTCTCAAGTAGCTGGGACTGTAGGCACCCACAACTGTGTGGATAGACTGCTGGGCAGTGGTGGCACACACCCTTAATCCCAGCACTAGGGAGGCATAGGCAGTCAGAGTTCAGTGAATTAGGGGCCAGGCTGGTCTACAAATGTGAGTTCCAGGACAGGCAGGACTACACAGAGAAACCCTGTCTCAAAGGGCAAAAAATAAAAATTGAAAAAAAAAAAAAGTGGCAAAGGCTTTATCTTCCCTACACTGGCTACACATTCTTGCTTCTTAGAGGTCACATGCTGCAGACCCTTGGTAGGGCTCCTAGCCCTGCCACTTACTAATTACTTTTCTAATCAGTTCCTCACCTATAAATAGACTGCTGTGAAAATGAGACAACATGTATAAACACACAGACAGCTTATATAAAAGGTCCAGTACAGCAGGGACAGAACAAACTCTGAAATTAAAGGTGGTGGCTCTTGTCATTGAACAGTCACTGTACTAGTTAGGTAGCTTTTAACAACTTTTGTTTATTTTTATTTTTATCGAGACAGTCTTTCTATGTACTCCTGGCTGTTCTGGAACTTACTATGCAGTCCAGGCTGGCTTTCAACTCAGAGATTCCCCTACCTCTGGCTCCTGAGTACTGGGACTAAAGGGGTGCGCCACCACTGCCCAGTCAGGAATCGGAAGTTTGATATAAAATTGTGTCTCCTAGAAATGTTGAGAAGTTACTTGAGGTCCCCATCTCAGAACTACCATCTGCCACCTACCTGACCTTGGGCTAGCCCCTTTGTTTTTCCCTTGTCATATAGTACCATGGCCACCAGCACTCAGTGGCTGACTGTGAGTGAGGCATCTACCAGGGAGCCAGTACTAGAAGCAAGGGCTTCCTTCTTGCCTTCCTGCCTCCTGACTTAAATGTTCTTGTAAGCCTCCTTCTCTTTCATCAGACTGTGAAGTCCTTGAGAAGAGAGGCAGGGTCCTATTCCCTCTTGGTACACACACTCAGCATCCAGGCCGAGGACTAGGCAGAGTAGGCCTTCAGCAAATGTTTTCAAACTGAAAATGGTGCACGCCAGGAGCCAAGGTGGGAGTACAAAGACTCCACGACATCAGACCTGTCCTTCTCTGTCTACTGTACTGAAAGGCTGGTGCGGGCATATTTGTACCCAACAGCAGGCCTGGGCTCTGTGACACCCTCACAATGGTATGTGCGCCACCTCAGGACATGGGAGCACCAGAACACACCCTCCTTTCTACTGCCAATATCCTGCTTTTGTTCACTGCAAGTAGCTCTTGCCAGGCAAGGGAACAGGCAGAGAAACTTGTGTAGGCATGCAGTAGACAGCCACACCAAACTGCTGGGAAGCACACCTGGCTGGACAGGGACATCACCAATGCACATGTCATGTGTCATGGAATGCCTTTGTAGAGGGTACAGCCAGATATTGCCACAGGTGCCTCAAGTACAGGATGGTGAGCAGCTGACAGAACTGGTTGTAGGTCCTAAGCTCTGTTTTTGCCAAAGAACTGTCAGGCCACTGAAAACTTCAAAGTGCTAGCTTAGGTATTAGCAATATCTGCTATTAGTTGTTCAACACGAAAGTGATGGGGCTGGGCCCTGAATCTGTGTGTACTTGGCTAGGAAGCCATCTCCACTGCAGCTTACCTCAGACACAGCATGTCTTAACTGCCAGGCTTTAGGATTCCTGTCTCCAATAACCAGGAGACTGGAGCCATGACAGCTCCCGTTTGAGTGTTAGCCCTTCATGGTACCTCTCCTTTAGCTCAAATAGTTAGTGTAACTGGTATCAATAATTCACTTCATTCATTTACCCAGTGTTCTGTTCTCCAGTGAGAGTGTCTGTTAAAGAATCCAAAATACACTGTGGAAATGAGACACCACTCAAAGATGTCCCACCTCAGAGTCTCATAAGCCATGGCATTTTCTCCCCTCAGCGTTCAATTTTTGAAAGCTTCAAGTCAATCTGTTCTGGCTGCAGACCCCAAAGCACCTAGTTAGGAGGCAGTAGTGGTGGGTTAGAAACAGGGCTCCTGAGAATCCAGGGTATACAGTGCTAAAAACCTCAAAGACACACAAGGGACCACAGACAGAAGTAGTACCTAAGGACAGCCTTTGAATGGCTCTTCTAACACGCTACAGATGGCCTGGGCAAAGGGTGGATGAGAACATGGTGCTACTTTACTCGGACCTGAATCTGCAGAGAATGAATCTATGATCAACTGAGATTTTCACAGGTAACCACTACCTGTTACTGAAGCTGGTTACTTAATGACTCTCACGTTGCTATGGAAATGATATCAGGTGAAAGAAATGCCCATGTGATGCTCACAGCAGGTTTTTCCAATTTGAGAACAGCAAAGGTCAATAGAGACCCTCTTTTGTTTTGTTTTGTTTTGTTTTGTTGGTTTTTTGAGACAGGGTTTTTCTGTGGCTTTGGAGGCTGTCCTGGAACTAGCTCTTGTAGACCAGGCTGGTCTTGAATTCACAGAGATCCACCTGCCTCTGCCTCCTGAGTGCTGGGACTAAAAGCATGTGCCACCACCACCCGGCTGGAGACCCTCTTTTACCCCCTTCCCTCCCATGCTCAGGAATGCAGATCTGCTTACCTAGAAGCAAGCAGTCTTCTCAGGAGAAAAGGAAGGTCCTGGGATGAATTTTCTATAGAGCCTTAGCAATCAGGGCATAATTACTGTGCATCTACAGCACGTAAGGACCAACTGGCCAGATAAGTGCTGGGAGAAGCTAAGTGATACAGGCCCCACCTTCACACATATCCAAATTGGAGCAATGTTTACAGGTAAGTTCTCAACCCATGGAGTAAAGGAACTGAAGAGCCATCACTTGGGTGGATTTACTTGAATGCTCTCCAATCTCTCCAAGAAGCAGCTGGCTGCTGCTGTCAGCCTCTTGTTTCTGAGTTTGGACCAGGATGAGAAAAAGAAAAAGAAGCTATATAATCTGAGGGTACCACGAAGTAGGAGTGCCAATTGTCTTCCAGGGTCCACAAAGGCAAGTATGACAGGAGCCTAGAGACTTGGATGCACCACAACACAGCCCTCTGTTGCTTCTCCCTGCAGACCCTGTGGATTGAAGTTGTCTAAAACACACAACTCTTGTGGAGTATGTGGTTATCCTGTTTTTACAGAAACCACCAGACATCTACCAAGACTCTTCTTAGCAACAGTGTGCACTGGTACCGCTCCTGTCAAAGCCAGGAGGCTGATGGGTCAGGTAATCTGTGTGGCTTCACAGAGGGCTTGCTCTCTCGGGGAAGGGAAGAAAAGTCTGTATGCCCCTGAGTAGCCAAACTAGGTACAGTTGGGAACCATTCATTCACCTGATCCAAGCCCTTCATTTTTTAGATAAAAAGAATCTCACAAGGCTGAAGGAGGCTGCCAAAGCTTACTGCTAAACTGAGTTTTCTTTTTACACATAGGTTGCTTTACAATGCAAAGATGTGTTTGTTTTCTTCAAGCGTTAATGTAGAAACCAAGCTCATTAAACCAATGTTGGACATTACGGGAGATTTTATACTAGGGAATTCCTTTAAAAACTGGGGGTGGGGTGGGTGAGAGATAGGTGGGGGATTGGGAGCACCTGTTGCTCTCTCTACTGAGGATCATAACTCAGTGACAAGAGCTCCTACTGATAAATGTGTGATGCTGTGGCTTCACCAGCACTAGACAAAAGACCACTCCCTAATTTACATCTTCTGTAAATGTCAATCTGAAGAGTTTCCTTACCTGGGAGTGCCTGAAAGTACACCGTGCCACTCATTCGAGTGGCAGGCAGGGAAGATGAAGTGCTCTCTGCTAGAGTGAGGCCTGCCAGGCAGAGGGTGTACAGAAATGGCATCCTTCATTCCCGTCGTCTCCCTCTTTCTCCATCACATGGTCACGCCTGATCATGTCCCATGGAATCTGGTTGCGTCACCTTTCTTGCAACCACAGCCCTAGAACTCGCATGGACTTTACTCCTTCAGAGGCCCGGGGGTCAAGGACTTAGCTTGTTTGACACAATCCAGGAAGGGCTCTGGTTCAGGAGCCCAGTTAGTCACATTCCTGCACTCTGTGTAGGAACAAACAGGCCTCAGGAGGGGACAGGCACCTGGTCACGGAGGTCACATGACGGAGGGGGCTGATGGGAGTCAGCTTTAGACCAGGTAGCGGTTTAGCCTGAAAGCTCAAAGAGCGGAGAGTCCAGGCAGTCCCTCCCCTGGGGCTCTCCCTTCAGCAGCAGCTTCAGGAATGTGGCCTCTCATTTAGGAGAGGGCAGAGGGTCTACTGCAAGCCAGTGCCCTTTTGATTCCAGCTGGACAAACAGAGCCTGGGGAATGGAGGTGAGGTCATCAGGTTTCTCAGAGGCTGGTGTAGGACAAGACAAAGGGCTGTTGGACCTGGGAGGCCCTGGGGACCTAGCTCTCAAAAGTTCATTACCTGCTCCAGCCCCAGCTCCAGAGAAGTGCCATGATCTCAGAGATTAAAAGAGCACACTCATGTTCCCAGTCCCTAAAGGAACAATGTTCCCCCAAGATTCCTCTCTAGGATTTAGAGGTACAACGACATGAACAAATGGCTACTACAACACTTGGCATTTGGATTTCACATGGTAAAATCTATCTCCTAAACGCAAGATCAACTTCTTTCCACAATTCAGAAAAAAACCAAAACCAAAACCAAAAACCTCTTCGATAAACCTGGCAAAAACATCCCTCTCCTGCTCTGTTGTGGGGGAAGCAAACCTGAGAATAGGTCAGAGGGAGCTGCAAACCCCCTTCCCCCAGGACAAGAAACTCCAAAACCAAAACAAGGCAGCTAAGGGGACCTTGCATGTTGCTGCTGTTGAGACTGGTAGCTTCATCAGTAAAAGGGGACTATACAAACTCTTTAGGCTCCATAGACAAAAGGATAAAGTGCCTAGCAGGAGAGCTGCGGTGATCAAGATTCAGTCCCCTCTCACAGTCTGTGTGCTTCCTAACACTCTACAAGGGCCCACTCATTCACTGAAACCTCGTGGTGGCTGCTCTCCTGCCCAGGGACGGCCACAGATCACTATCCTAGTAGTGAGATCTGGCCACAAAGCTGGACTGGGGAAGCTGGAGGAAAAAGTTAAGCGGGACTACTGGTAGAGGGGAGGCAGCCCTCAGAAAAACAGGTTTTTCCCAAAGAATAAAAACAAGCCCCACCCCAGGCAGGAATGGCTCCATTCAGAAGGGACCCAGAGGGCCAGAAACCCCCTGGGGAGTTTCTCTTGAAGGTGGGGTGGGGCAGAGAGCAAAGACAGACAGGTCAGAGGGAGAAAGTTTCACACCTTCTCAAAAGCCCCCAGAGCAAGCGCCCCTACAGATACTCAGACCTGGGGCTGACCCAGAAACTCCACTCATCTGGGAGCTAAGAAACCATTCAATCCAGGGCAAACGTGCTTGCCATTAAGGAGAACACGTATACAGTGCCTACTGTGTACCAGGCTACCCACACCCAGGCCTTGCCAGCTTTCAATTTGGCAAAACCTGCCCATCCTGCTTGTTGGGACAAATTCCTGGGCAGGCGGCAAGGCCTGTAGGTAAGACATGTGAGGGTTACAGAATGGCAACCCATTTCTGCCTTTCCCCAGAAATAGTAACGTCAAGGTGTGTTAGGAAGGGGAGCCCAGGCTTCCTAGGAGCTTCCTTCACCTCCCGGTTTTCAGGACATCGGGGTGCCCCTTTCCAGGCCGCTTCTGCTCTGGTATAAGCTCTTCTGGCAAAACCAGGAACAAGTGAAGTCAGAGGAGGACGAGGAAAACGGCGACCTTCGCCTCAGGAGTAGGGGCCAGGAGAAGGGATGAGAAGGAGGAGGGATTGGAGAGCAACTCACCTAAAGGGGTCTCTGGAGGTGAAGTACGCCGGGACAGACAAATAACTCCCCATCTTCTTCCCACACCAGATAAACAGGCTCAGCTGCAACCCCGTCTGGGAGTGCCTTAGGCTGGCTGCAGACGGCCACCATGACAGGAGGGATTCCCGGCACCTCTGTTTGGAGCCGGTCACCCGGTGCTCACCTCTGCCTCCGGAGCAGCAGGAGAGAGAGGACTCCAGGCCCCTGGCTCCCTGGCAGATTCCCGCAGGGGCACATGGCTGGTGCGTCTCCTCCCTAGTTTTCGGGAGCTCCGTGGCCCCTCGGGGCTGCGGGAGAAGCACCTCTCTTCAGAGGCTATAGGCACACGGGCATTCTGGGGAAGGGGCCGGTGACTAGCTAAAAATGAGATGCTGCTGTCAAGTTAGTCCCGTCCTTCAGTCCCACCCACCCCGAATGAGGGAGGGAGGAAGAGGAGGGGCTCGGGCAGAACCGAGGTGTGTGGTTGGAGCAGCTGTTAGGAAACAGACCTCGCCGCGCAGCGAGGGGTGGAGTCCGGTCGGGAGCGAGGCTGCAGGCAAGCGCGGTAGACAATAACTGGAGCTGGCCGATCGTCCACCGCACAGCTCAGGGCGGCAGGGCCAACACATCTGAGTCCAAATGACCCCCCATCCGCCAAGAGCTGCCTACCGAGACGTGAAAGGCACAGGGCTGTCAGCCAGCTTCGGCAGAGCTACACTGTGGGAGCGGGTGGGGGTGGGGGGGACGACACGCTCTCCAGCAGGGGAGGCCGCTCCCTAGAAACATCTTCAGCTCTGGGCTGGTCTCTATTCTCTTCTGGTGTTGAGACTCCCATTCACCCACCCCTCTGCCTTGTCTGGGGACAGTCTCAAGAAGCTGTCCACTTCCACTCTGGGGTAGGTCTGTGCTGCAGAGAAGGAAACAGGGCCCAGAGTATGCATTCTCTCAGATGGAATTATCCTCACTTTATATTCTAGGAAAGTGAAGTGGCAAGAGATTAGGTGACTCGTTGATGGACAAAAGCCAGTCAGTGACGAGGCTGGGATCCCCAGCTCCATTCTGACTGTGTCCTCCCACTCATTCCCATAAGCCATTTATTGATCCAGGTAGGCAGTGGTGTTTCTTCCACCATGTCTGCACTAATTAGAGCCACCGGAGAAAGGGAAACTGAAGAATTACCTCAATCAGATTTGTTTGTGGCCCTGTGTGTGAGGAACTGTCTCGACTGATGATTGATGTGGGAGGGCCCGGTAGTTGAGTCTGGGCTATATAAAAATGCTGCAGAGGGCCAGGTATGGTCACCTACACTTAATCCCAGTAGTTGGGAGATAGCGGCAGGCAAATCTCTGAATTGGAAGCCAGGCCAGTAGACAGAGTAAGATTCAGGCCCAGGACTACATAATAAGACCAGGATGGCCATGACTCTACCTCCCAAGTGCTGGGATGAAAGGCACATGCCACCACCTCCAGCAAGATCCTCTATTTTTTTTTTTTTTAAGGCTATCAGAAAATGAAAAGAGCAAGTACTAAGCAGCCTTCCTCCATGGCTTATACTCCAGGTTCCTGCCTTGAGTTCCTTCTCTGGCTTCTCGGTGATGGAAATGTAAGCTGAAATAAATACTTCTTCCCGAGTTGCTACTGGTCATTTTGTTTACAACAGCAATAGGAAGGAAACTAGGATAGTGTCCAGTGGGTACTATACTTCTCCAACTGAAAACTGGGCAGGTGGAAGAGATGATGATCTGAGGCACCGCCCAGGAGACCCAGCTGGGTATCTGGAAAAGCAGCACACCTGAAGAGCCCCAGGTGTGGGACTGACCAAACCAGAGCCTCATGAAGAAAGTCTCCTCTCCCCCAGTCTAGAGGGCTATTAAGGGAAAAGTAAGATGGCTAGAGGAGACTAGGGACCATCTAGACCTTGATGGACAGGAGGGCTGTGACACAGGGTCTTTCCCACCAGGTATACACACCTCCCCATTAGAAAAAGCCTTAAGTAACCCAGCAGCTGCTATCTGTCACTGTTAAGTGTGACAGGAAGGTCCAGGACAAAAGTGATTCCTAGGTTACAAAGGGATGCTCTCACATTTCTCCAGTTGGGTACAGGGACCATGCGTGTGATAAGAGCCTAGGTTTGTATCCGGACAAGGAGCATTTACTGAGTATGTAGTGTTAAGTGCTCACTGTACGTTCTCTACTGTTTTAAAATTACCTAGCCTGGCAGTGGTGGCGCATGCCTTTAATCCCAGCACTCAGGAGCAGAAGCAGGTGGATCTCTGAGTTTCGAGAGTAGCCTGGTCTACATATTGAGTTCCAGGACAGCCAGGGCTACAAAAAAAAAAAAAAAAAAAAAAAAAAGTCTCAAAAAAACCCAAAACAAAAAAGCCTTTGTACCGAATACATGTTACACTCACTGAACAAATGACAAAACCAAGGTTCTGTGGGGGTTATTGCCAACTTGAAAACAAACATCTTGTCAATAGTGAGGATGGATCTTGATCCCAGTAAAAATAATGCCTCTATAACAGGGGGATCAGAGCACTTTCTGTAAGGGGTTAGAGATCAAATATTTTAGGTTCTATAAGTCATATAGACCCTATCCCAGCTACTCAATATTCAACACCACAGTATCCTCAGTAAAATACAAACAAATAAATGCGGTTAGGGTTTCAATAAAACTTTATTTGTGGACACCAATACTTGAATTTTCTATATTTTTCTGGTGTTGTGAAATAGTCTTTGGCTTTCTTATTTGTTTACAACCTCAACCATTTAAAAATGTAAAAAAAAATCAAAGGCAGTACAGAAACATGGTTAAAAAATGGCTTTGTGCCAGGCGTTGGTGGCTCACGCCTTTAATCCCAGCACTCGGGAGGCAGAGGCAGGCAGATCTCTGTGAGTTCAAGACCAGCCTGGTCTACAAGAGCTAGTTCCAGGACAGCCTTCAAAGCCACAGAGAAACCCTGTTTCAAAACACAAAAATGGCTTTGTGTGCTGGGTGTGGTATCTAGTAGAGACAGGTGCATCTCTGTGATTTTGAAGCGAAGCCAGACTGGTTGTCTTAGAGAGGTCCAGGCCACCCAGGCTGCAGAGTGAGACCCTGTCTCCAAAATAAAATATACAAAAAAAAAAAAAAAAAAAAAAAAAGGTTTTGGCATTTGTACTGGATACTGAATTCAGGTTTGTGTATCTACCAATGCAGACAACCCTTGAGCTCTGGAAGCAGTGGCAGAGAGTGAGCACTGGACAGGCACTCAGCCTGCACCTCAAATTGCTTGCAACACTGTGTGAAATGATATTTAACCCACTATTTGGTAGTACTATAGCCCCACCCCCCCTTTACAGAGGAAGGAACTGAGGTACACAGAGGTTAAATTGCTTTCCTGAAATGATCTAACTGAACAACCAGGAAGGGAAGCCAGGATTTGAACCTAAGCTAGACAGTATAGGCTGTGCTACACCATGCTGTATTAGAGAGTGTAGCCTGGGCCCAGAGCCAGATTGTCTGGGTTTGAATGTAACAATGCACTCCCCTTAAGCCTTTGGTATTCAGTCTGGAACACATTAAGAGTTGATAAATGTTAGCTGCTAATATCATTAAGACTACTGTTCAACTTCTGCACTAGATATGTGGCCTTTAGAAAGCCCTGCCTCTGTCTAGGCTTTGGGTTAGGTCTCTAAATAGCTTCCAGCTTCAACATTTTTCATTCCTATGAGGTGCTGGTGGGCTCCCTGTTTTCCTTGGGTCTCCAGTTCAGATTTAATCTCTTGAGCAGCCTTGAAGAAATCAGGATCTTGGCTGGGGCCACACAAGAGCCATAGAGGAGTGAGATGGAGTGGAAGGGGGGCACCACGAAGGACACTGAGGACTGCTGCAGGTTGGCCGGCTGGAACCTCTTTTTCTCCCTGCTACAGAGCCCAGATGTTACTATGCTCCCCCATAACTCAATCAGGCAAGGGGCGAGCCCCTATTTAAATCTGGAACTAGCATCTAATTGCATCCTTTGATTTCCATCTGATGAGTAGAGTGTAGATGGAAGAAAATGCAAGGCACAGAGGCCAAGGCCAGGGAGCCCCTGAGCATAACTCCTTTTGACATTTCACACGGCTCTGCTGCTCCAGTGGCCGCGGGCCGCAGTGAGTCGGTGTCTAGGAATGCAGGCAGTAGGCTGCAGGCCTTCTCCTCTTCCCTCTCTCCTCACAAAGGATTTGGTGGGTGGATGAGTGGGGAACTAAGAGGATTTCTCAGAGCCATGTGAGTGCCCCGCCCCCCTGGAAGTGCAGCAGCCTTCTCCCCAAGCTCTGGGCTGCAGCGGAAGCCCCTCCCAGGTGGAATCTATCTGACCCCCATAAATCTGGCTTTCAGGGGGTGCCTTCAGAGGATTGATCACCAGATGTACCGAACGGCTGGCTACTCAGATAGTGCGATTCCTTCAGGCCAACTTCAAAGGGTCCAAACCACTCAGAACGAGGAGGTAAAGTCACACTGCGGGATACACTTTCCCCTTCTATCCCAGACAGGTCCAAGGAGCAGCTGGGAGGGATCCAACAGTCATAGACGCCCAATGCAACAGCAAGGACCTTGGGACTGGTAATTATAAACGGATGGATAAACGGATAAAACGGCAAGATGGTGTTAATCTTCTATACATTTCCCGATTTGGAAACGGATCGCCCAGAACCAGCTGAGACTCCAAAGTGCCTGCATTTGGGACAGGTTGAAGAACAGCTTTCAGAGCTGATAGCTCGAAGCAATCACCCTGGTGAATGGTGGTGAATGAATGAATCACCACATCCTCTGCCTGAACGAAAGCTCTAGACACATGATCTGAAGCACAAGGACCTGTGTTTGCAGCTTGAGGCCCTCTGTTGGTGAGGAGGACTCCAAGCAGGGAAAGGTTGCAGCTAGCTAGCTTGCTTGCTTGCTTGCTTGCTTGCTTGCTTTACACGGTGCGGGTGCAGGGGACTACTGAGCATGCTGGGCAAACATTCCACATCTGGGTTAAATATCCATAGCTCTTTTTCATTTTTAAAGACAAATTTAAATTTTGAAATAGGACCTTACAAAGTTGCCATGCTGGCCTTGAACTCGATCCTCCTGTCTCAGCCTCCCCAGTAGCTACAGGCACAGCTGTCTGGAGATTTGCCTCTTAATTCTTGCAGCTAAACATAGCCATCCCCCCTGAGCAGTCCATCTCTCTGGTCTCTGTTCCTCCCCTCTCCAGCTCTCTTTCTAGACTTTGGAAGCACCTAGAACACTTAGAGCAGGCCCCAATAGTTTTATGTCAACTTGACACAAACTAAAGTTATCGGAGAAATTAAAACCACACTTGGGGCATGGTGGCGCTTGCCTTTAATCCCAGCACTCAGGAGGCAGTCTCTGAGTTCAAGGTCAGCCTGTCTACAGAAAGAGTTCCAGGATAGCCAAGCTAGGGCTACACAGGGAAACCCTATCTTGAAAAAACCCAAACCCAAAACCAACGAACAAAGGAAAGGAAAAAGAAAGACAAAAAAAAAAATGCCTCCATTTGATAGTGCTATACACAAGCCTGATTGATATTTTCTTAATTAGTTAGTGACTGATGGGGAAGGGCCTAACCCATTGTGGGTGGTGCCATCCCTGGGCTGGTAGTCCTGGTTTCTATAAGAAGGTGGGCTCTGTGTGTGTGTGGGTGCACATCTTTAGTTGCAGCACTTGGGAGGCAGAGGCAGGTGGATCTCTGAGTTCGAGACCAGCCTGGTCTATAAGAGCTAGTTCCAGGATAGGCTCCAAAGCTACACAGAGAAACCCTGTCTCAACCCCTCCCCCCCCCCAACAAAAGAAGATGGGCTGAACCCAACCTGTCCCAAATGCAGGCACTTTGGAGTCTCAGCTGGTTCTGGGCGATCCGTTTCCAAATCGGGAAATGTATAGAAGATTAACACCATCTTGCCGTTTTACCCGTTTATCCATCCGTTTATAATTACCAGTCCCAAGGTCCAAATCCCAAAGCCATGGGGAGCAAGCCAGTAAGCAGCACCCCTCCTTGGCCTCTGTATCAGCTCCTGCCTCCAAGTTCCTGCCCTGTGTGAGTTCCTGTCCTGACTTCCTTCAGTGATGAACAGCAATGTGGAAGTGTAAGTCAAAGAAACCCTTTCCTCCCCAACTTGCTTTGTGGTCATGGTGTTTCCTCACAACAACAGAAACCCAAATGAGGACACCAGAAGACTCCCCTACATGCTTATCCATTTCACTTTTCGAGTAGAAAACAAGAAGCAGGGATGAAGGAGCACGTGCTTTCTGCCATTTACACACCACTTCACCTTCTTAGAACTCCTTATCACAAACCCCTCATACACTCCCCAGCCCCCTTGGTGATGTCATCTTACTGAAAAGCCTGGCAGGAACACCACACCAGGACCTGAGGTTGTCACTTTAATTACCCCACCAGACAGGCTGCTTTGACCATATGACGTGGATGTACAGATTAAGATACACGGGACTAGGAAAGATATAGGTTAATTTTATTTGGGGAGAAGTCACTTACATGAGAAACTGATAACCTACAAGTTCTAGCTCCAAGGATCAATGCCCAGCTGCTCTCTATGACCCAACTGGAACAAAGAGAGCAAGCCTGTCCCGGACCCCAGACCAAATCCCACAAATCACTTATGCACCTATGCGCCACACGCATGTAGTTGGATCTCTCACTACAATTCCCCTTTTAGTCTAAAGAAAAAGATTTAGACTTGGTGCAAACTATATACAAAAATAACAAATATCAAGTATGCACTAGGAGAAGGAAAAGTAGGAACACACACCCTTAAGCCCTATTGCCAATGAAGCAACAAGAGCAAATGGCAAGAACTACATATCCAGTCCTAGGGTAAAGGCATAACAGAGATTACTATAGAGCTGTCCTAAGCTGGAAAGTTTAAGTCTTGTACCTAAATATTTCTATCTAGGAAGAGAGAACAATAATTGTGACAGTCTAATCTTCAACCTCATCAAAGACCTGAGAATGAAGATAACAATACTAGGTTAGGCAGGAAGTATGGGTGAGAAACTTCCAAAGGTGCAGCGAAGACAGAAAGAGCAGGCTACCTGGACAGTCACCCACAGTCTCACAGCAGCGTAGGGGCAACCAGCTTTGGCTAAGGCCTTGAGTATCTGACTGACCAACACAGAAGCCGGGAAGTAGAAAGGCTGTCTTACCCTGACTTGACAAGGTTCAGCAGCCTTCTAATTTATCTCCTGCAAGCACAGTAGGACAGCATGTCCAAAGTCAGTGATCAAGGTGGGGGGCAGTTCTTTGCCCAAGAGGCCAGTAGCCGAGGAGAGGATGGACTCCAGAAGGAGTGATATCAGTGCCCAACATACTCTTGGGAATGTATAATTAAGTACAGATTATAAACAGTTACCTATAATAGTCAAAATTTATAGTTACATTAGTTAGGTTTTCTTAATATACAGAGATACATTTGAGATGGACAGTCTTCAAACCTTTCAAAGACCTACAGAATATGGCATTTAAGATGGTTTAGGGTTTTTCTTAACAGTGAACATAACTGCTCCTGGCAACACCAACTGTATCAGAAGGGAAGATGGACATCGAAGAAACCCATTATGGAGATTGCTTCCAATATGGCAAGACTAGACATTTGGGCAAGAAACTGCTCTTGTCTGGACTATTTGACTTTATGCTGTATAAAGTGGACATGCAGGACCCACAGGAAAGTGACTGCTGAAACAAGACGGGACATTGCTGCAGGGTTCCTGCTTCATGGAAGACTCTGCCAGAAATCCTACAGGACACAGAGAAAAGTGACTGACAAACTGCCAATACAGGCAGACCGTTTAAAGTTTTCTTCTTTGCTGAGGAGTCTGCCAGACACACTATAGCCTATGGCCGAAGCAGGAACATTGCAGAAGAACTTTGGGTGACTGACCAGGCAGCCAGTTGTCTCTGTCAATTCTAGAGTTTATATATTATCCTTCTGTGGTCTTTGATGGAGGTGAAGACAGATAGTTATGGTTATAGTTTTCCTTAGTAATGATAAAAGATAAGTCAATATAAGACTTTAGACTCACAAAGATAGGATAGATGATAGAATATTTTCTTTAAATCTTGCTAAATGTTAGTGGACTAAATATTGTAACTATAGTTCTTATTTGATAACTGTTCTGCTATATATAATCTGACTATGTTAAAATTAAAACCTTTCTTTTTATTTAGACAGAAAAGAGGAGATGATGGGAGATGTCATTCTGTAAATATGTCTCTCTTATTAGTTGATGAATAAAACACTGTTGGCCAATAGGGAAGTAAGATAGGTGGGACTAGGAGATAAGGAGGATTCTGGGAAATGTAGTAGGAAGTTGTCATGTGATGGGGAGGAGAGGACGCATAAGTCTGCCGTTCTTGATAAGATAAGACCTTGTAGAAATATATATTAGTAGTTATGGGTTAATACTTAAGACAAGAGTTAGCTAATAAGAAGCCCTAGACATTGGCCAACAGTATTGTAACTAATAGAGTCTCTGTGTTATATGGGGGCTGAATCAGCAATGGGACCCAGGCGGGAATCCAGTAACGATATCCTGCCCTGACCACAACTGGCTTCCTTCCCTCAGTTGCCCCCAAACCTCTGCTCTTAGCTCCTCCCACAGCCTCCTATGCCTTTACCTGTCTTCTTTTCTCTCACCCAACTATAATGGAACACTCATTCTTCTCTAGGAAGGGTTTCCTCGACATGTCTCCAAGACCACCACACACAAGATGGCTTTGTGTCTGTCTAGATGTCCGCCACTCTGCCAACACAATCCTAATGACTCTAGACTGTCAATGTGAGTAACTATAGTCCTAGAGGGTGGACAATAACTAAGATCTACAAGGCATTTTCAGCTCACAGAGGATTTTAGTCCCTCACATATGGTGGTGCAGGGCAGGCCAGCTCAGAGACATCAGGCAATGCACCATGTTTACACAGATTAAGGTACAGGGCTGAGGTAAGAGCAGTGTCTGATGATCTTAACTCTCAAGGTCTGTATCTTACATAGACCCAATCTTGCCTCTGGAACACAGGGCCTAATATATGTGCTGGGGGGCATTTTCTAGGTTTTTTCCCTCCCTACATTTGTACTGTGAGAATAAAATAGAAGAGCATCAAACTCCTGGGAAATCCAGGAGAGAACTGCATGACCAGCAAGTCATTGAGAACAGGAAATACCAACTTCCTGAAGAGCTTAAGCAATCCATTCCTTTCCTAGGTGTTCACTGCCCAGAACATTTCTGCAGTAGATTTTTTTTTCAATCAATAAGATCATAAACTTACTTTTTCCAGATCTCTTTTCCTGTTCAAACAAAACAAATTCGAATGAACAGATATTTTATTCTGAAGACTGCTTGGTTACTGTCAGGGTTAGGGTTGCTTAAACCTCAACTTACTGGGAACTTTTGACTTCCTAATGCTGTTATTACTCATCTGAAACTCCAAGCCCTCTTTTTGCAATGACACTGTGTGGAAGATGAGTTTAGAAGACATGGCCATTCTGTGCAAACTGGAGCTGCAGATGTAACTAAGTTATAGAGCCCTTATCTAGTATGCAGGAGGCCCTAGGTTCTACCTCCAGCAACATATGCATGCACATGCATGCAAGCTCAAACACATGCATACTGCTAACTTCAATACCAACTGTCGCTTCTAAAAGACTCAGTCACTGAGGAGGTGGGATGGTGGACCTTCAGAGCACTGTCAAGAAGGTGGAGCCAGACTATGACAGATGAAGAAGAAGAAGAAGAAGGAGAAGAAGAAGAAGAAGAAGAAGAAGAAGAAGAAGAAGAAGAAGAAGAAGAAGAAGAAGAAGAAGAAGAAGAAGAAGAAACCTGATTTAAATCTGACATGGGATGCTTGGAGCTGTTTTGGTAACCGTGAGGAACATGAAAACAAGAGAATTGTGCTATGGCACATGCCTTGCATCCTAGCACTCTGGAGACAAAGACAGAAGGATCTCGGTGAGTTCCAGGCCAGTTAAATCTACATAGGAATTCCCGGACAGCCAAGCCTATGAAGAGCGACTTTGTTTCAAATTCCTGATCCCCCAAAGAGAGAGAATTTGTTAGCACCTCTCTAGCACTACCCAGAGAGAAAAGGCGGGTTCTAATGTTTGGTGGAGGAGAAAGAAAGAAAAAAGCACAGTGGACTGTTAGAGCAGCAAAGGGGAAGGGGACTTTGATTGTTTAATACTCAAATACATTATAGATAGAGATCTTTTTGTTTGTGTTGAGACAGGGTTTCTCTGTGTAGCCCTGGCTATCCTATAATTCACTCTGTAGACCAGGGTGGCCTCGAGCTCAGAGATCTGCCTGCCTCTGCTTCCAGAGTGCTGGGATTAAAGGTGCGGGCTACCATCACCTGGCTATGGCCAGAGAGGTCTTATTCCATTATCCATCTCATAAGAGAAGCTCTTGCCTGGAGGAATACTGCACAGTAGAGATGATGAGGTTGCATATGGGAAGGACTTTATTCCAGCTCTCTAAAACATCATTTCACAATACACCATTCACTTAACAAACATTCTTGACACTGCTTCATTCTAGGGAGTTTGCTATGCCATGGAGCACAAAGGTAGATTAGATATGGTTCCACCCTTGGAAAACTATACTTGAAGACTACAGCTGTGTGTGCAAACAAATACCAATGGGGCTATAGCTCATGTATGAGGAAGATTAACAAGGAGGGTGAAAAAAAAGTCTCCTCTGATTGGTGGGGATGGACATGGGGTGGGGTTCTTCCAGAGGACATGCTGTATCAGCTGACCATAGCAGGCTGATTGCCAGGCAGACAAGAGACTTCTATTTTGAAGGAAGAAGTAACCCTGAGCGTATCCTTTAGCTACAATGTAGCCCACATGTAAGCAGTGACCATAGAAGTGTATGTGTGTGGGTGGGGAAGTGAAGTGAGCAGGGCTAGATCACTAAAGACCAGGCCCTGGCATTTAAAGACACACAGGCAAAGAAAGGTTATCAGAAGTATTTAAGCAAGCAGAGGTTCCCAATGGAAACCTAGGAAATAATATCTGAAACAAAGGAGAATGTTCCTTGTCAGGTGCTGTCTGAGCTCAAGTCTACATCTCGCTGTGTTATGTTCATACTAGGTTTGTTTGCCAAAGTGTTCACCACCGGTAGACTATGCCTTTGTCTTGAGGCCACATCATTATGGACGTGGTTATTTTAACTACTGACATTTGTCTGTATGGCTGTGAGCACTTAGAATCAGATGGTGACCCCTGAAGAAAAATTCTACTACTGTTTTGTGATGCTAATACTAGCAAATTCAGGGGCTGGGATGTGGCTTAGTGGAAGAACAAGGTCTTCCCCAGCACCAAAACCAAACAAACAGAAACACTACAAGAAGAGGGCTGCAGAGATGTTAAGTGGTGAAGATCACCTGTGGTTCTTGCAGAGGATCTGGGTTTGATTCCCAGCACACAGATGTCTGTAACTCTAGTCCCAGGAGATGTAATGCCCTCTGCAGGCACCATGCGTGTACCATGATGCACTGACATGCATGCAGACAAAACACCCATACACGTGTTTAGGTATATGTGTGAGCCTGCTTGAATTTATGTGTGTCAGGTGTGTACAGGTGTCCATGGAGTCCAAAGTGTGTCAGAACTCCCAGAACTGGAGTTACAGATAGCTGTTAGTGCTGGGAACCAAACCCGGATCTTCTGCAAGAGCTACAAGCGATCTTAAACACTGAACCATCTCTCCAACTCCTGTTTAAAAACATTAACAACAACAACAACAACAACAAAATAAACCCCATAAAACAACAGCAAAAAAGATCGATATTCAGTATCAAATACTTCACTCACAGGACATTTTTCTCCTGATTGCACTGGGAGGAAGAAATCATTTTGCCATACCAACAAATGCAAGCAGAGTCCATAAAAGACCTCAGATCCTTCCCTGGTTAACAACAGCTTACTGTGTGATCTTGGGTTAAGCCTTCAAACCTCTCTGCCCTTCAATTTCTTCTTTGATAAAAGCATTAAGGTGAGCCGGGCGTTGGTGGCGCATGCCTTTAATCCCAGCACTCGGGAGGCAGAGGCAGGCGGATCTCTGTGAGTTCGAGACCAGCCTGGTCTACAAGAGCTAGTTCCAGGACAGCCTCCAAAGCCACAGAGAAACCCTGTATCGAAAAACCAAAAAAGCATTAAGGTGAGGAAACAATTCCACACCCATTAGGCTAATGCCAAAAGACACAATGCTAGTCAGAGGAAAGCTGGTTGCTAAGCACCCACAGCCCTTTCTTGTGAATGAACCTAATCTGGGCCTGGGTTTTGACCCTTAGGTCTAGAAACAGATGTACCCCAGAGAAGTGAGGACACACTTTGACAGTGACCACATCACGGTTTGCCTGCACAATGACAAGTGAAATCAGTATGCCCAAGTCCCCTGCACAGGTAGGACTTTGAGACCTACAGTGGGCACCGTGGTACTCACACTTAGAGCTCCAGCAACTGGGATGCTGACTGAGGTGGGAAGATCACCTGAATCAAGCCTGAGTTTAAAACCATCCTTGGCCAGGCAGTGGTGGTCCACACTTTAATCCCAGCACTTGGGAGGCAGAGGCAGGCGATCTATAGAGTGAGTTCCAGGGCAGGATGGCTAGGGCTACACAGACAAGCCCTATCTCGAAAAACCGGGGGTGGGGGTGGGGGTGGGGAGACAAAAAAGTCTTTATGGCTAACTTGGGCACCAGAAAGCTGTGTACATGGACTTAAAGTAAAAGAGCAGCCACAGAGTTTTTTTTGTTGTTGTTGTTGTTTTACCTTGGGAATTAGTTAATCTGTTAGACTAGCCCTGCCTACAATATAGAACCTGGCCTGGTGGCAGCCAAGCCACTTTCAGCAACTTTATCCAGGCACAGTGATGAATCTGCTTCATGGTCTTTTCACTTCTATTTTGTTGCTGGTCACTTATTTACTCATTTTTACTTTTATTTGTATATAGTTAGGGCTGTTGCTGTGAAGAGACACCATGACCATGACAACTCTTATAAAGGAAAACATTTAATGGGGTGGCTTACAGAGGTTTAGTTCATTATCACCATGGTGGGACATGGCTTTCAGAGGTTTAGTACATTATCACCATGGTGGGACATGGTGGCATGGTGCTGGAGCTGAGAGTCTACATCTTGATCCAAAGTCAACAGGAAGTGAACTGACTTACTAGGTGTGGCCTGAGCATATGAAACCTCAAAGCCACCTCCACAGTGACACTCCCTCCAGCAAGGCCATACCTACTCCAACAAAGCCACACATCTCTAGTAGTGCCAGTTCCCTTGGAGGCCATTTTCTTTTAAGCCACTACAGTTTTGCTTTCTTGTTTTGTTTTTTTATGACATGGTCTCATGTAGCCCAGTGAAGGAAGCCAAGTATGTGATGCCCTGATGTTGTTGACTTGAGACAGCCATTCAAGGACAAGGCCTCAGACTCATGGGAAATTGGCAAAACCTCACTATCCCCTATCCCCTCAATGAGGCTCAGAGTAGAGGCAATACCACTCTCTGAGTATGGATGTTGACGGTGTGTGTAGAAAATGTCCACCATAGCTTTCTCCACCTGGATGTTTATGGCCTGGAGACTGTTCCCCTACAGAGACGCTTCCACGGAGAGTAAGTAAACCTGCCTCTTCATTCAGCTGTATATAGTAACCCTGATTGCTTGTTTAACTGAATATAATAACCCTGCCTCCTGTTTACCTGTATATAATAACCCCACTTCCTTGTTCAGCTATCCATAATAACATGGCCTGTTTGTCCAACCCTATACAATAAACACTCGAGAGCCCAGTGCACCCTTCTCCAGCTTTTCTGTGCATGTGTCTGTCATTTCTTCATTCCCTTGCTGACCCAGTCAGAGTTCTAGGATCCAAGCTGTGGCAATCCTCAGGCTGGCCTCAAACTCACTATGTAGTTGAGAATGACTTATTTTTATTGTCAACTTGACACAAGCTGATGAAATACTTTCATCACACTGGCTTGTGCTAAGTCATGGGGAACATTTCCTGACTAATGACTCATGTGGGAGGGACCAATTTACAGTGGGCAGTGCCACCTCTGGGCAGGTGGTCCTGGGTTATAAAAGAAAGCAGGCTGAGTAAGCCCTGGAAAGCAAACCGGCACTCAGCACTCCCCTCTGCTCTCAGCTTCAGTTCCTGTATCCAGTCCTGGCTCCCCCGTGACTGTGCTGTGGAAGTGGAAGGTGAAATAAACCCTTCCTACCCAGGTGGCTTTTGGTCATGGTGTTTATTACAATAGAAAGCAAACTGGAGCAATGTGCAAGGCCCCTTTCCAATGCCACACACAGTCGTTATTTCACTTACACACCCCTCACTGTAACACTAGAAAGTAGGGCAAAAGTCAGTATCTCCAATTAGGAATGAATTAACAACTGAAGTCCAACACAAAACATAGAAGTAAGCAGGTGAGAAAACAAAGCATAGAAAATGCCTCCAGTGTGCAGCCAATCAACGGCAGAATCAGGATTTGTTCCTGGAGCCTGCTGCTCTCTTTTGCTGATCTTTAACTCACAGACACAAACTTCATTTTCAAGATCTTAAAGGACTGCCACGTATTCACCATCCCATCACAAACCAGCTACAGCATAAGTAAAAGACACCATGCAAGTATTCCACTTTTTTCCACTCAACGGTATCTTCAGCTGGTGCCGCACTTCACAGACAAAGTATTTTATTTTTGCAGTGCTAAGGACTGAGCTTAGGGTCCTGTGCATTCTAGGTACATATTCTACTACTGAGCTATACATACCTCCCCCGCCCTCAGCCCAAAGGTAATGGTAAAACTTCAGAAAACAACAAAGCTTACCATTGGGACTGAAAGTTTCCATGTTCTAGAGCAACTCAGAATTAGTGTGGACTAGAACAGCTGGACCCTTTCTTCCCAGGTACTCAGGGCTTGCTCCTGTCTGGGCTGTACTGGCAAACGGAGCTCAGGGCTGGGGAGAGCAGGCCAGAGGGCCTCTTCACTGCTCCCCACTATAGGATAGTCCCTTTGAAGGCAGAAGACAAAGGTTGATCTTCTTACCTGACCCTATGGACAATTTTCCAAAACCCAGTGTCTGGACCAGTTCCTCTCCACCATTTACGGGAAGTGCAGACAGAGCCCGCTAAGGACAGGGTGTAGAGACAAGGAAGTGCAGGAAAGGCCGCACTTGCATCACATCTCTGGCAACTCTTTCAACGATTTTTGTTTCTATGCCAATGATGTGTCCTGGTGACATAATGAGGGGCAGAAAGCCCAACAGTCCGTGAAGTCCCTTACCTAAAACTCCCAGAGAAGCGTCAGAGGAAACTCTGAAAGCTCAAATAGGAAACTGATGAGTATTCTTCAAGGGTGAGGAGTACAGGCCTCTGAGCCATCCAGGGGAAGATCTGAACTATGAACAGAAGCTAATTAGGCAAAAAGAGGAGGAGTTGGCATTCCAGGCTGGGGGTGATGGGGATGGGATGGGATAATACAAGCCTTGTGAGTAGGGAAGAACCCTGAGACTCAGGGGGCCAATGTGGAAGACAGTAGAGTAAGGCATGTGCAAACATTTTTTCAAAACTGGGAATTAACCTGGAGACCTGTGCATGCTAGGCGAACACTCTAGCACTGAGCTGCATCCTCAACCCCAATTTTTATTTTTTTATGTGCTTATATGAGAGTTGTACCTGAGTGAATGCATATGTACCAAATACATGCAGTGTCAGGGCCTCCGAAAGTGTTCCTAACCTCCAAGCCATCTCCCCAGTTCCTAGATTTTTTTGTTTTTAAGAGTTATTTATTTAAGTTATTTAAGAATAATTATTATTTTAATTTTTTTTTTGAGATGGGGTTTCTTTGTGTAACAGCTCTAGGTGACCTGGAACCCACTCAGTTTGAGGTTGGCCTTGAACTCAAAGAGATCCACCTGCCTCTGCCTCCTGAGTGCTGGGATTAAAGGCGTGCGCCACCACTGCCCAGCTTTTTTTACTTTTAAGTATGTGTGGGTATGTGCCTGTGAATAGAGTGCCTGAGGAGGGCACAGATGTCAGATTCCCTGGGATCAGAGTTGCAGGCGAGTGGCTTGGGAGGTGAGAGAGTGGGAGGGGAGACTGACAGCTTGCAGGTGAGAGATGATGACTGCTTGGGATGGCAGAGAGAATGAGAAACAGAACAAAGTGGACACATTCATAAAAAATATAAGCTAGAGATAAAACTGAGAGGCTTGGGTTAGAGATGACTCAGAAGTTGAGAGCATTGCCAGCTTTTCCAGAGGATCCAAGTTCAACTCACAGCCACATCAGGTGTCCCACAAACACCTTTAATTCCAACTCCAAGGGAGCCAACACCTTCTTCTAGCTTCTGAGGGCATCCCCACTCATGTGGTATACACACACACACACACACACACACACACACACACCCCTACACCTACATGACTTTAGGCAAGCTTTCCTTCCAGGCCTTTCTGTTTTAGTGTAAAATAGAGGTGACCATGGGTGTTGTATCAGATGAGAAAGCTCTTAGTACAATGTCTACCAAATGTCACCCCCCTGTCCCTCTCCACCTATTCACTTCTGTCTGGACAGTGGCAGCAGGCCTTGTCACTTCATAAAGAGCAGTGCAAGATGAAGGCACACTGACCTCATATACTGCCACATCCCAGAGAGGAAGGCCCAGGTGTCTGTCCTTACTTCCTTTCTGATGTGCAGGCTCCAGCCATTGTTTAACAGCCAGCTTCGGTGACATGCCTGCTCATTGTTTCCTCAGAGATAAACTGGATAAACAATCTCTTTCCTGAGATGCCACAGCAAGAATTAAGCCTGGGCCAGCACCAGCAGTGAACAGCAGAGGGCGGAGTTGCTCTACAACCAGCCACTCCAGAAGCCCAAGGCAGAAAAAAAAAAAAAAAAAAAAAAAAAGAGTTGACTGTATGTTGTCTTGCATTTGGGAAGGCAAGAAGACTTCAAGGTTATCTGACACAAGCAGTGTATGGCCTACATTACAGAAGCAGAAGTGAGGTTAAATGGCAAGCTCATAATTCAGCAACGCCAAGGCTCACAACAGCAGAAGCCTGGGTTCAGATCCTGGACGGGCGTCTAACTGCCTGCCAGACTTTAATAGATAACTCTCATTTTTCTAGCTTTATTGTTATTTACATCTGTTAACTTGTTTATTTTGAGACAGGGTCTCATGTGGTAGTCATGAATTCACAATCCTACTGCCTCTCTGCTCAGATTACAGGCAGCAGGCACCATACCTGGCTTGGCCCTGCCTTTTGCTTTTAAGACAAGGCTTTACTGGATAGTCCAGCTGGCTTCTGAGGCAGCCTCTTAGGTGCTGGAATTATAGGTGCATATGAACACTGCTGAGCTGTCTATTTTTAAAAGTAAGACAAGTAATGTGGCGTTGGTGGCGCACACCTTTAATCCCAGCACTCGGGAGGCAGAGGCAGAGGCAGGCGGATCACTGTGAGTTCAAGGCCAGCCTGGTTTCCAGAGCGAGTGCCAGGATAGGATAGGTTCCAAAGCTACACAGAGAAACCCTGTCTCGAAAAACCAAAAAAAAAAAAAAAAAAAAAAAAAAAAAAAAAAAAAAGACAAGTAATTCATTTATTCATTTACTGAGTTATCTCCAAGATTAAATAAGACAATGCTTGTAAAATGCCTGCCAGTGTCTGGCATGGAGGGTTACTTTGTGGTTCCTAGAACTGTAAGTAGGATACCACACCTAGCTGTAGTAGATACTGCCATTAATATGGTTGGCACTTCAGAGAGTACCTGTTGCCAGGTGATCTGCTTCACTCCAGTTTTGGATTCTCTGTATGCCATTTCCTCACCAGCTTTCCAAGGGTCATAAGCTGAGCAGAAGTACTGAGCTGCCTGACAAAATGACCACGGTTTCCAGTGGCCTTAGCCCCTTCCCAGAACACAGGCCTTGTCAAACACTTCTTAAAAGATACAGTTCAGTCTGTGCTTGTCGTCCTGAGAAAGGAGTTTGGAAACTTTCCAGGGCCCTGGGAGTGGTGGATTCTTTTTGTTAATGCAGCCAGGAACCAGATCAAACAACAGCAATTCAGTTGAGGGCCAGGAAAGGCTCACAGGGCAGCTCCTCCTTCTCCGGGGACCCTGCTCAAAAGGCTGAAAGCCTGCGATGAGAGTGAGTCACCAGAAAACTGAGAGCTAGCTTGTGGTGATGCATTCCCAGAACTCCAGAGGACTTAAGACAGGAGACTCAAATTTGAGACTAACACAAGACTAGCCTGAACAACTCGGTCTCAAGATAAAATTCTAAAAGGACCAGAGTTGTAGCTCAGTGGTAAAACACTGTGCCCAGTATGTGAGGCCGTGGGTTCAAATCTCCAACAATGCAACAACCACAAAATCACTAAGAGGTGGTTAGAGTACACAAAGCTAAGGACACTGGGACAGGAAGAATTTTTGAGGCCAACCTGAGTTACATTGCAAAACTTTGTCTCAAAAATTTAAAAAGGGATAAAGATGTAGCTCAGTTGGTAGAATACTTGCATGGCACACAGGAAACCCTGGCTCGATCAGCACAGCATAAGCCAGGCATGGTGGTATACACCTGTAGTCCCAGCTCTCAGGTGGGGGCAACAGGATCACTTGTTCAATATTGTTCTCAGCCACACACATACAATAAGTTCAAGGCCAACCTGGGATACAAGACTGTCCTAAAAAGATGATCACGATAGACAGGCGGACCAGCCAGGTCACCATTTGTAATTCCACATGCTATCTTAAGCTGCAAACATGTGCTCTGGTTCCTCTCTTGGCCTCACGAGGCGCCTCGCCCAGGAGCTTAGAGAGAACAGCTCCAGCCTTAGACTCAATGGCATTCTTCAAAGAAAAGCAGGCCTGAGGCACTCACAGTTTAAATAGGGCTGGTGGGAAGGAGGGGGGAAAAGGAACAGTGGTTGGTCAACCATGGGTCAGGTAGATCAGAAGAATCCTGGCCAAGTGCCCAATGCCCTGAGCTACTTCCGGGAGGCCTGCCAGCTTCACTTCACTGAACAGGCCCAGGTTCCAGCCTCAAGATGTCCTGGGCACCTGAGAACCTAGGGCAAGGCTCTCGGAGGTGGGACTACGATGTCACTCCAGATCAAGGTGGAGCCTAGTGAGGGAGGGGAGGTTGGACCAATCCCAACAACCTGTTCATTCAATCCAGCCTCACCCAGTAATAAGAAAAGCCAAGGTGTGTGTGTGTGTGGGGGGGGGCATGACACGGGACCCATGTCCCTTACTTCTCTTTAATCATGGACCAGGTGGGAAGAGAAGAGCTACAAGGAAGTCATGAAGAATGAACTCTGAAAAGCACAAAGGGAAGGTCTTGCCCCAACGGGTCCATACCACATAGTCTAAACTTCACCAGAACTGCAGGTGAGCTGGTTGGAAAAATTGTAAAGGACTGTTCAGGCCCCTTAGCCCCATATTCCCCTTAGCCCTGGTTGCCTCTGAGGTCAAACAGACTTTCCTTCCCAGCCCTGAGGAGCTCTCTCAGACTTGGGCAAAAGTAAAGTTGGATCCAAAAGCCAGCACCCCTCCCCAGGGCATATGAGCATCGCCTGTGGGAGGTTTTCATGTCATTCCATTTCTACCGTGAGAAAGTTTGTGAAGCGAGAGATGTTCTTCAGGAGAACCCATTTCAGAGCTACTTCAAGGCAAAGCAATAATCAACAAGAGCAGGTGTGTGTCCTGTCCATCCCCCCGCCCCCCACAACGATCTTTGTACCACGGCAGTTCAAAGATGCCTTCCAGAAACTCTACAACAGAGGACCAACGAATGTACAGAGAAATGAGTGTACTGCACATAACAGAAAGCGACAGCTACTGGTTATTAACATGTTTTTTATGGATCAATTATCTGCCGAGTACTTTATAATATCACACCTAATTGATTACCCCCAACGAGCCTGTGAGGTGAGTAATATTCCTTTCCTCATTTTCTAAAGGCCAGGGAAGTCACGTAAAGCAACATGACACCTTGAAAGTCTCTGACCGAGAACTTGACCATCCCACTCCACAGTGTGTAGCCTTCTGTGGTCAACTGTGTGCTGACACGATTTGCCTTTTTTCTTTTTAAGGCAGGCTATTGCTATAAACTTGCCTCAAACTCAGAATTCTCCACCTTAATTTCCTGAGAGCTGGAATGACAGGCATGCCACCCCGCCCATATATTTCTCCTCACACCCTCACAAGCAAACATCTGCTCAAAACTGCACAGGGTTCAGGACCTCAGTTTGAAGGCTAGCTCTTGTCATCCTTGGCCCAACTGACCCTGAGCAGTCTTCTAATCTTCAATGTGAAGGACCTATACATATAACGGGTGGTCTCTTCCAGTCATCTGAAGTAACAAGGACTAGCCAGGTGTGGTGGCACATACCTTTAGTTAGAAGCCAACCTGGTCTATAGAGAGAGTTCTAGGACAGCCAGGGCTACACAGAAAAACCCTGTCTCAAACCCCACCTGATTGAGAAAAAAAAAAAAAAGAAGAAGAAAGAATGAATGAATGAACAAGGGCTAGCATGCTCTATCATGCTCTGCTGGTCTGAACATAAAATAATTCGGATAGGAATGTAAGTAGGGACAGGTGTAATTGTGTGGGTCAGATGCCAAAGCTAGGCTGGCCTCAGCTATAAAATGAAAAAACCAGCCAAAGGCTTTTCCTATAAGTCCCTTAAGGCTCTGTTAATCACCGCTTCTAACATATAAAACAGCACAGAAAAAGCAGAATCCACTTCCCCAGGAGCAGAAGGAGGAGGAGAAGCCAAGGCAATCAGAACCACAAACAAAACGAGAAGTCTGGGTTGGAGCTAAAAGGGCAGGAAAACGCTGGTCCCCCTCCAGCTCTTTCAGTGGCCAAATCTCTCCAGGCCAACCCCCACCTTGAACTTGGAGAGTAGAGAGAGGTAAGGACTTAAAGGTCCACTAAATTATTGACACCAGCTTTGCATAGAGAGCTGGTGGGAGCCAGAATCCATGGCACATGAGCCTAAGGGAGACACATTCCCACCCTGCCTCTAGAGGGGACAGTACTCCACTCCACCAATTCAGAATGACTGTGGGCTAGAACTGTTGTTTGCAAAGACAAGTTCCTCACCTTGATAGGAGACCAGTGCTCAGTGGGTGCCTACTGCACACTGGAGTCCCTAGAACATCTCCATTTCCAGATAACAGCCCCAGAAAGCAGGAACAAATGTGGCTTTAAAGCCTGTCATTTTAAAAGCATCTGTTTGTTTGGTGTGTATGTGTCTATGCGCAGGTACACAAGCCATGGCTTGTATGTGAAGTCAGAGAACAACTTCCCAGAGTTGGTTCTCTCCTTCCACCACAAGGGACCAAGGGTGGAACTCAGACAGCCATGTTTGGCAGCAAGTGCCTTCTTGCCTGCCCTGATACTGTCATTTTTAAGAAACTGACAATAAATCAGTCACAAAAAGGAGGGCCACACAGGACAGAAGGAGAGAACTGACTCCCTTAAGTTGCCCTCTGGCTTTCACACTCCACTCAGGGCACCCATGGCATATGTACCCTCTCCACACACAAATAACTGTAAAAAACAAAAACAAACAAAAAATCCAAACCTAAAACCTAAGTCTACTAACAAACAATAAAACTCACCATTTTTTTTTCTAGTGCTTTTAACGTTTGCTTTTATCAGTAGAAAAGGGTCTTCCTTCCTCCCTTTCTTCATCCCTCCCATGACTGTTCACAGCTAGTACCCAGAGCCCCTCTGTTCTAGCTTACACATGCTAATATCTTTTACTGGGTCTCACACTTCCTATCACCTGGTCCAGGAGCTCCTTCATCTAAGCAACACCACTGGTTCTCTCTGCACAAAGCAGGATGAAGGTGGATGGACACACCACTTCTGCTGCTTAGAGAGCAAGTCCATTGGAAAGGAAATACCCTCCCGCATTTTAAGTTTTTGCTTCCAAGGTAGAGCCTTTCAGAAGTAGAGCTGCTTCCAGTCACCCTGAAATGCCACAAGGCACCTTCATAACCTGTGGTATGGCCATGGGGACAGTCATTCTTTCTGGCCTGTTTCCACACCCCAACATGAAGGTGTTGAAGAAACCCTAGAATAGCACCCCCATCTCTTCCTCCAGCTGCACTTGACTCATCTGTGGTTCCTGAACTTTAATCTGGCGTCAGGGGTGTTCATTCCTCTTCCTGCCCCTGATGCCCACCAAGATTAAAATTCTCTAGCCAGAACATGGAAACAGTGCAGGGGCCACAGTACAACGGTGAAGAAAGGAGAGCGGACATACTTACCGGAAGCAGGAGCTGTGCCAGGCTTCACTGGTAGTCCTGTACAGTCTCTGGCTCAGAGGAACATAGCCCCCACAGCCCCGGCACCTCCAGGCTTCTTCACCTGAACACAAACCAAGATGGTCAGTCCCTAAGTAGGGGGAAGCAAAGGGACAGAATTTCAGTCATTTGGAAAAAGGCCGAGGTAACAGAAGCTCCCACTGAAGGGATTAGGCCCTGGTCATGTTCAGTCTCCCTCTCCACAAGACCTCTGATAAACACCTGGCACGCCGCAGTCCACCATCTCTCTAGGGAAGGGAAATTTTGGCTTCAAAAGTAATCTCAATTAAAAAAGAAAATGGTTCTGAGGCTGGAGAGGTGGCTCAAGCTGTTGAGAGCACTAGCTGCTCTTCCAAAGGACCTGGATTCAATTCCCACCAACCACATGGCAGTTCATAACTGTTCCAGGGAATCTGACATCCTCATACAGACATACATGCAGGCAAAACCTTGAAGTATATTGAATAAACACACTTTTTTGTTTGTTTGTTTTGTTTTTTGTTTTTCTTTTCGATACAGGGTTTCTCTGTGGCTTTGGAGGCTGTCCTGGAACTAGCTCTTGTAGACCAGGCTGGTCTCGAACTCACAGAGATCCACCTGCCTGTGCCTCCCGAGTGCTGGAATTAAAGGCGTGCGCCACCAACGCCCGGCTAAATAAATACATCTTAAAAAAAAAAAAAAAAAAGGTTCTGATTGGGCTGGTGAGATGGCTCAGCAGGTAAGGGCACTTGCCACTTAGCTTGATGAACTGGGACCCACATGGTGTAGGGAGAACCTACTCCTGCTAGTTGTCCTCTGTCACACATGCCACAGTGTGTGTAAGAAATATTAATATTAGTCTTTTCTATTAAATACTGTAAATATTTTATGACAAGGAATTCAAATCTTTTTATCTCCCCCACCTTGTAAAACATTTTGCATGTTTTAGTCCCCCATCTGGTAAAACAATTGTTTGTATTGAGGCCCTGCTACATTCTTAGAACTAAGTGACTTCAGTGGCCAACTCCCATCCTGGCTGTTCTTTGCAGCAATTCATTTAAAACTAGTCAGCCCCAAGCTGGGCGTTGGTGGCACATGCCTTTAATCGCAGCACTTGGGAGGCAGAAGCAGGTGGATCTCAGTGAGTGCAAGGCCAGCCTGGTCTAGAGTGAGTTCCAGGACAGCCTCTGAAGCCATAGAGAAACCCTGCCTCGAAAAACAAAAAACAATCCCCCCAAACAAAACAAAACAACTAGTCGGCCCCAGCCAATGGGGAAAAGACACGGTGACCACCTGTGTTAGAATAAAAAAAAGCCAAGTGAGCTGCCTGTCCTCCCATGTGGGCAGAGCCCCTTTCCCTTCACGGTGGTTTCTCCAGTGGTCCTAAAAACATGTGCACACACAATAAATGAAAATGTAATTTAAATGACTGGTTGTTTCTTTTTCTCTTTTTTTCCCCTTCAAGGCAGGGTTTCTCTATATAGCCTTGGCTGATCTAGAACTCAATATGTAGATCAGGTTAGCCTCAAACTCAAAGAGATCCACCTGCCTCTGCCTCCCAAGTGCTGGGATTAAAGGTGTGAGCCACCACACCTAGCCCTGTTCTTTTTAACTAATATAAAACCAGCCTTTTAGGCAAGTGTCATAGTATATGTCTGTAATTTGAGGGCAAGCAGGACTAGTGAGTCAGTGAGGCCATCCTGGGCTACACAGTAAGATCACGTCTCAACAACAACTACTACCACCAAACTAGGGCTGGCAAGAGAGCTCAGGAGGTAAAGGTACTTGCAATCAAGCTGGTGACCTGAGTTGGATCTCTGTGACCCACATGACAGTAGGAGAGAACTGACTCCCTTAAGTTGCCCTCTGGCTTTCACACTCCACTCAGGGCACCCATGGCATATGTACCCTCTCCACACACAAATAACTGTAAAAAACAAAAACAAACTAACAAAGAACCCAAACCTAACTTAAGTCTACTAACAAACAACAAAACCCACCATTTTTTTCTAGTGCTTTTAACCTTTGCTTTTATCGGTAGAAGTGAAAAGGGTATTCCTTTCTTCCTTCCTTCCTTCCTTCCTTCCTTCCTTCCTTCCTTCCTTCCTTCCTTCCTTCCTTCCTTCCTCCGTCCCTCCCTCCCATGACTGTTCGAAGCTAGTACCCAGAGCCCCTCTGTTCTGGCTTACACATGCTAATGTCTTTTATTGGGTTTCACACTTCCCATCACCTGGTCCTCTCTGCACAAAGCAGGATGAAGGTGGATGGACACACCGCTTCTGCTGCTTAGAGAGCAAGTCCATTGGAAAAGAAATACCCTCCCACATTTTAAGTTTTTGCCTCCAAGGTAGAGCCTTTCAGAAGTAGAGCTGCTATCTTAGTTTGGTGACAGAAGAACAAGCACCCAATGCCAAGAACTGTTACTGCTTTCACAGATCCAACTGGGTCTTATTCTCAAACAATCTTGTGCTCTTTTAATAGATGGATGGGAGAACTGATGCTGAGGGCTGTGTGTGTGTGCACACTTGTGTGTGTGCATGTGTATGAGAGGCAAACCGAATATTTAAAGAGGCCTGGCCTCTAGTCTCTCTATTTCACCATGTTAACACTGTTTCTTAGAATGAGGAGCAGAAGTCTCTGTAGAGGAAATGGAGCCTTAAGCTAACCTTGAAAGCTGAGGAAGATTTCCAAAGATGGAGAAAGGATGTTGCGAGGCTGTGGGGGTTAAAATAGGCATAGGCTGGTCTATGACCCTCTGACACAGAGGAAACCCAAACAAAACACAGTACTCTGGTGTGGCTCAAATGTCAACTTCTTGAAATAAAATAGGCAGCTGAAATCAAGCTGTGGTACCTAACTCAGCCCTAGAAACAGGGACAAGGTTGTTACAAGACTCCCTTGTATACTCTGTAAGCAGCTCTGTTCTGTCTGGGTAACTCCAGACTGCCACAGGCACGGGGGCCATGAATAGACAAAGCAAGGCTCCAGGGACTTCAGGATTGCTCAGCCCTATGGGGGCAGCCAGGGTATGGGTTGTCTCCTTTGTACCCCAGAGGAGAGTTAAATGAACTGCCAGGATTTGAAACTCACTCCTCTCCACTACTTCCTCAGCATTGGGACATCTGAATGCCCATCAATCATTTTCCTTTCTTTTCTTGTGGTCCTGGGGTTTGTTCCAAGGCCTTGTTTGTGTACACTAAGCAAAAACTCAGCTGCTGATACATTACTAGTCCTCTTATCTCTCTCTCTTTCGTTTTTTGAGACAGGCTTTCTCTGTGTAGCCCAAGCTGTCCTGGAACTCACTCTGTAGACCAGGTTGGCCTCTAACTCAGAGATCTGCCTGCCTCTGCCTCCTGAGTGCTGGGACTAAAGGCATGTGCCACCTCTCCACCCCCACTCCAATGTAGCACGTCTCTTTTTAGAATCTTACTACAATGTCCAAACTGGTCTCCAACCCACTCTGTAGCACAAGTGGACCTTGAAATTGCCCGTCTACCTGCCTCACTCTTACTATTAGCCAGGATTATAGGTCTGTGGTATTATCAGATTAGTTATCAACAATTCTTCCTGAATCTGAAGATTGTTTTTTTTTCTTTCCTTTAAAATTATATATGCATTTATTTTTTTGGAGACAGCCTTGGCTGGCCTGGAACTTGATATGTAGATCAGGCTGGCCTAGAACTCACAGAGATCTTCCTCCATCTGCTTCCTGACTACTGAGATTAAAGAAGTATACTAAAAGTTTTATTAGTTATTATTATGTGTATGTGTGTACAATGTATAGTATTCGGGTGTGGATGCATGTGTCAGAATAGTAGTACTCAAGTGTACATATACCGTCTCTCATCAAAACTACAAAGTAAAAGTTTTTATTTATTTATTTTTATTTTACGAGCATTGGTGTATGTCTGTGTGAAGGTGTTGGATCCA